>NW_027513446.1:0-192405 GCF_048772815.1 Callospermophilus lateralis
AAACAGTTTCAAGTGGAAATGAATGGGATTCACCTGTGGCTCTTTGCTTATTTGCTTCGGAAATGGATGTGTCTGAATCAGACTCTTGGCCCTGTGTGAGGCTGTGGTTAGATTCTCAGCACCTGATGGATCCCATGTTTTCATCCAAACCCAAAATGGCCAAAAGAGCAGTCAATTGTGGATGAAGTCTCTCGCCTTCCTCTGTAAGGTTCCTGAACTTCATCAAGTGAGAATAGGGATCCTTTGGGTCAAATGAGTTCTTCAAAGCCCTGAAGAGGGAAGCCCATAGGTGCTTGGGTTTTCTCATGTTTCTAATTCACATAAAGAATCTAAACCCCACAGTCAGTATTCCTCAAATTGGAGAAACAGAGCAGTATTAACGGAAGGCCTACTCTATTACTCCTGGTTCACAGGAAGGTGTTCAGGCCACCCCGACTTTAGGCAAATGAGGGGAAAGGGAGTCTTATTTTGGACACTGTCTTGGGCTGCGCCCCTCATGGAAACCTCTAGTCAGAGGTTATAATGAGTGTCTATATGGAAGAAGATGAGGGTCATGCGGAAGTGTTTTGGTTTTAATTGTGGTTATTAGGTTTGACGGTTGGAAATGATGATTGGCTCCACCTGGGCTTGAACTCTGCTGTAATTCTCCTTACAGACTGAGTTCTGGAACTGACCTCAGAGAAGTATTGCCATGAGTTGTGTTGGGATTTTAGGAGGCCATGCATGAGAGTCACCCTTGGAATTGAGATGTGTGCACAGGAAGGCTTTCCACAAGGCACGGGGAATTTCAGCAAGGATATCACATGATTTTATTCTGACAAACTTGGCAGCCATAGTTGAGAGTCAAAACACACATGGACCTCACATTGTAGACCTCAATGGGCCTGGCTTCATGTGACCATTTGGCCACTCTTTGAGAAGACTTGCCTGTGTGTGTTCTCCTGTGCTTTCATTAAAATGAGCTTCCTCAACATTTAATGGTTCCTGATTAAATTGAAAATCATAGTGCCTCCAAATTCATCCACGAACAATGGCTAGATAAATACCATGGAATTTTTGAAATTTTCATGTCCAGGTGTCACTGGAGAACCTTTTGATGTCCATTTGCTGATCATGAGTATACCAGACAATTCGTTGATTGACTGGGTTTCATGAAAAATGGTGTAAAACAGAGATGCCAGTAAGTTGGAGCCTGCTTAGTAGCGGGGTCTAGAGCAGTGGTGGGCAGGTGTGTGATAAAACATCTGTGTTGGGGCCATGTGGATCTGCCATTGGCTTCCAAATGGCTTGTGACTGACATGGTGCAGCTAGCAGACCCTTATATGTTAAGGCATCTTGTTATATTGAGAGGGTCAGGGCAATGTTCAGAATCAGGTTGCTATGGGCCTGGGAGGCAAGCTATGTGAGATAGAAGCCTGATTGGTGCATTCTCCTGCAGACCCTGACCCACCGCATGTGACAGAACTCCCTCCAGCATTATGTCCCAGTTGAACTCCTTGTATTTCGTGAAGCAAATACCCAACTCCCAGTGAAGCAGCAAGACACACCAGGAAAACTAGAGGATGACCAAATGGCTTCACAGTCTACACGGAGAGACACTTAGACCGCAGTTGCCACAGTTTACCTACAAAGTGAGAATTCAGCACTGCTGCCTCATGTTCATTGAAAAATAAGATACCATGTCCTCCAGGTCACATAGATGCAGACCCAATTTTGGTGCTCTCACTACATAGGAAGCTAAAGCTCCTGAAAACAACATATATTTCAAGTGCCCAAACTCAGAGGCAGTTTCTCAAGATGTCTTTAGGCCTGCAGAGCTCCATGTTTGTGGAGTGTTTACCCTGTCCCTTACTTTTGGAAACTCCTCTACCACCTCCAAGGTTGTGAACTCCTGAGCATATTCCGTTCCAGATATGTATTCCCAGATTTTCTAACTCTTCTCCTCTAATGTGCATTACTTCAGGCGAGGGTAATATCAAGGAATTGTTCTGGATGAGAGTGGGAAGATTTTTGTGTAGCACATATTTGAAAACACATTGGGTTTATTTTCCTATTTTCCATTCGGAATAATGAATCTCTGACACTAACCCATACCCTACTAGACTCTGACTACTAATCCTAATATGATGGAGAATAGTAACTCAAACAGAATAGAAATACAAGCAGTTCAGAGGAGGCATGGTGTATATTTGGATTTCCCTTTTTCATTATATAGGATAGGAGTTATAAATAAGTCAATGTTTATTGAAATAGTTCACCATGTGTTTTTAAAGTTAAGAAATATGTCAATTCCTGTCTCTCTTTAGCCTTTTTCAGCTCATGTATTATTATATGCACATATAGAATCCTACCTGGTATCACACTTACCTTCTTCTGAGGTGGGTGACTTGGCACATACAAATTGTGAGAAGAGATCACTCCTCCTAAACGCTGTTGGAACTGAAAATTCAACCTAAGTGTGAGCTTCCAAGTTGAACAACATTATACATAAATCCATTTTTAGTAAAATGTATATTTTTGGATATGTGGAAGATATATATTTCATGATGAATTTCGATTGGCATATATACTGCTTCTTTTTAATGTCTGTGTGTGTGTGTGTTTGTGTGTGTATATATATATATATATATATACTCTCCAGATTTTTCAAAATATAAAATATATGTGTCTTATTATACACTCCCTAAAATCATTCATATTCATGTATGTGGATTTATAATCAACTTTTCACAAGATTATTCTCCGAAATATTCATACACCTGAAATTCACATTTGTTTTCTAAAACTGAAAACTGACTTCAGTAAATGGTGCATACAAATCATAATATTTCGTCATTGCAAGATGGCCACGAATAGAGTGCATCACACCAAGTGTACTGCACCACTGCACAGGTGAATAACGAGTTAGAGTGACAAAAAAACTATCTTGTTAGGAAATTACAGCAAAATGGGGGTGCACCAAAACCTAGAAGAAGGATTTCTAGCACCATGGTCCGGTAATTGAGTCTCAAACACGAGCCAAATGTGCGACCCGAGATCCCATTTGACTGATCCGCGCGGCCCACCCAGTGGCTAAAGACAGTGGGGCACCACCGAGATGGGTCCAATAAGCAGGGAGAAACGTTGATAAGGATTCTGTGGAATCCTGCCGGTAGAGCCCCCACTGGGCCCTGAGCTGAGTTCAGGATTTCAGACAGGGAAGGAAGCGGTACAGTTCTATCTCCCACAATGGAAACTCTTCCAAGGAAACCAATGGCCATCATCTTGGAGAGCTGAAGTAACCACAGCCACTCTCCTACAGATTACAACAATAAAACAGGAGTGTGTTATTCAGCTCATCTCCCATATATCGGGGAATTCGCATAAAATCTCTCCTAGGATTTCCGGGGGAGAGATTATCAGAGCGAGCCTGCATAAAGATGGGGGAAAACAAGAGGCAACTGACCTTCAACTCCCCCTCTCATCAACTGTGAAAATAAAACCTGTCTAACCAGTGCTGGGGGAGGGGCAAGTGGAAAAAATCAAAACAATAGAGTGTCTGGCTTCCCAATAGACACCCTCCACAACCAACAAACGGCAGGCCCAGAGTACAGTTTGAACTGCCGAGAGCCATCACTCAGGGGAAATCTGGTCTTGCAGGAAAAACCAGGACTAGCAGGAGAAACCAGAGGACTAGAGGCCAGGCCCTTGTGACTGGGCAGCGGGAGACTGCAGGCCCACAGGCGACAGTCCATCTGCTGCCCGCGTGACTAGGCGGCTTGAGAACACCCTGCCGCCGGCGACCGACCGCACCACTGGGTGGCTAGAGATCGACCGCCCGCCAGTGACAGCCCACCTGCTGCACAAGTGACTGGGAAGCTGGAGACCGCCTGCTCTCCGGCCACCGACCGCACGACTGGGCAGCTGGAGACCGCCTGCCCCAGTGACCCGGAGCTGAAACCAACAAGTGACAGTACAGTCCCACCCCCCTACACGGACACCTCAGCAAGGAGCCTTGAGCCTGCCAAAACAGAGAGGTGACGTCACTGGAGCTCGGCCTTCGGAATTTCTTCCAAGCGGAATCCGCTTTAGCATGCATAGTCTACCAACACAAAGGAGAGACAACAGAGACATACAACACCAAAACAAATCTCTAGAATAAAGCAGAAACACAGCAATCAAATAGAGCTGGAAAGTAACGTGAACATCATGAAAAAACAATGGAATAAAAGGAGTACAAACAATGCAGGACAACTTAATTCTACAGGAGGACCTAGAAGCACCAGAAACAGGGATAGGGAAAGAAATCAAGGCATACTTAACTCAGATGGAAAGAAATATTAGAGAAGACATGAGGCAGCAAGTCCAAGGAATAAAAGTATATTTTGAAAATGAATTAAACAAACAAATTCAAATGGCAAAAAATGAGCTTTACCAAAAATAGAGATCTTAAAAAAATTCAAACAGTAATTCTAGAAATGCAGGAAACTATAAACCAAATTAAAAACTCAAACAAGAATATTACAAATAGAGTAGATCAAGTAGAAGTCAGAAAATCAGAAAATGAAGACAAAGTTTATCAACTTGAAAAGAATATAGTCAACACAGAAAAGATGCTTAAATCTATTCAAGAGATAAGGGATGTCAAAAAAAAAAACTTGAGGGTCATCCGGATAGAAGAAGGCATAGAGATTCAAACCAAAGGAATGGACAACATATTAAATGAAATAATTCTAGAAAACATCCCAGAGATGAAAGATGGATTGGATTGCCAAATCCTGGAAGCCTACAGGACCCCAAACATTCAAAAACATAATAGACCAAATCCAAGACATATAATTATGAAGATAGCCAACATACAGAACTAGGAGACAATATTAAACGCTTATAAGAGAAAGGAGGCAGATTACATTCAGGGGTAAACCAATTAGGTTAACGACTGATTTTTCATCACAGACTTTGAAAGAGAGAAGATCCTAGAACAATGTATTTCAAATGCTGAAAAATAATGGATTCCAAACAAGAACACTGTACCCAGCAAAATTAAGCTTCAGATTTGAAAATGAAATTAAAGTCTTTCATGATAAACAAAAGCTAAAAGAATATGCAGCCAGAAAACCAGCACTGCAAAGCATTTTGAGCAAAATATTACAAGAAGAAGAATTGAAAAATAGTGCCCAAAACTAACAGCAGGAGGTATTTCAGTAAAGGGGGAGGAAAATAACCAAAAAAGTAAAAACTAGCCAAACTAAAATATAATAAATAAATAAACATGACTGGAAGTACAAATCATATTTCAATTGTAACCTTAAATGTTAATGGCCAAAACTCACCAATCAAGAGACATGGGCTAGTAACGTGGAAAAAAAAAATCCAACAATATGTTGTCTTCAGGAGACCCATATTATAGAAAAAGACATACACATGCTGAAGGTAAAAGTTTGGGAAAAATCATACCACTCACATGGCCCTCGGAAGCAAGAAGGAGTGGCCATACTCATATGGAATAAAATCAACTTCAAACCTAAGTAAATCAAAGGGATAAAGAAGAACACTATATTCTTTTAGAATGAACCATCCACCAACAAGACTAACAATTATCAATTTGTATGCACCAAGCAATGGAATTGCAACGTTCATAAAACAAAATCCCCTCAAGTTCAAGAGTCACATAGACTACAACACAATAATTATGGGTGAATTCAACACACCACTCTTGGCATTGGACAGATCCTCTAGAGAGAAACTGAATAAAGAAACTATAGAACTCAACAGCACAATCGATAACCTAGACTTAACAGACATATATAGAATATATCAACCATCATCAAGTGGATACACGTTCTTCTCAGTAGCAGCACATTGATCCTACTCAAAGATAGACCATATATTATGCCATAGGGCAATTCTTAGTAAATATAAAGGCATGGAAATAATACCATGCACCATATCTGATCATAATGGAATGAAACGGGAAATCAATGATAAAAGAAGGAAGGAAAAATCCTGCATCACATGGAAAATGAACAACATGCTACTGAATGATCAATGGGTAACAGAAGACATAAAGGAGGAGATAAAAAAATTCTTAGAGACAAATGACAATACAGACACAATGTACCGGAATCTATGGGACACAGTGAAAGCAGTTTTAAGAGGGAAATTCATTTATTGGAGTTCTTTCCTCAAAAAAAGAAAAACCAGCAAATAAATGAACTCATGCTACACCTCAAAAACCTAGAAAAGGAAGAGCAAAACAACAGCAAATGTACTAGAAGACAAGAAATAATCAAATTTAGAGAAGAAATCAACAAAATTGAAACAAAGAAAAACATTGAAAAAATTGATAAAACTAAAAGTTGGTTTTTTGAAAAAATAAATAAGATCGACAGGCCCTTAGCCATACTAATGAACAGAAGAAGAGAGAGAACTCAAATTACTAAAATACGGGATGAAAAAGGCAATATCACAACAGACACTACAGAAATAAAGAAGATAGTTAGAAAGTATTGTGAAACACTATATTCCAATAAAATTGAAGATAGTGAAGGTATTGATAAATTTCTTAAGTCATACGATCTGCCCAGATTGAGTCAGGAAGACACACACAATTTAAACAGACAAATAACAAAGGAAGAAATAGAAGAACCATCAAAGGACTGCCAACCAAAAAAAACCCTGGACTCGATGGGTATACAGCGGAGTTCTACAAAACCTTCAAAGAAGAACTAATACCAATATTATTCAAGCTATTTCAAGAAAAACAAAAAGAAAGAGCTCTTCCAAATTCATTCTATGAGGCCAACATCACCCTGATCCTGAAACCAGACAAAGACACTTTAAAGAAAGAAAACTACAGAACAATATCTCTAATGAACTTGGATGCAAAAATTCTCAATAAAATCCTGGCGAATCGAATACAGAAGCATATCAAAAAAATTGTGCTTCATGATCAAGTAGGATTCATCCCTGCGATGCAAGGCTGGTTCAATATATGGAAATCAATAAATGTAATCCACCACATCAATAGACTTAAAGACAAGAACCATATGATCATCTCCATTGATGCAGAAAAAGCATTCGACAAACTACAGCATCCCTTTATGTTCAAAACACTATAAAAACTAGGGATAAAAGGAACTTACCTCAACATGGTAAAAGCTATATATGCTAAAAATCAGGCTAGCATCATCCTAAATAGAGAAAAGCTGAAGAAATTCCCTCTAAAATCTGGAACAAGACAGGGATGCCCTCTATCACCACTTCTATTCAATTAAGTTCTAGAAATACTAGCCAGAGCAATTAGACAGACAAAAGAAAATAAAGGCATAAAAATAGGAAAGGAAGAATTTAAATTATCGCTATTTGTAGATGACATGATAATATATTTAACAGACCCAAAAGGGTCTACAAAGAAATGGCTTGAGTAAATAAATGAATTCATCAAAGTGGCAGGATATAAAATCAACACACATAAATCAAAGGCATTTTTGTATATCAGCAACAAAACTTCTGAAATGGAAATGAGGAAAACCACTCCATTCACAATATCCTCAAATAAAATAAAATACTCGGGAATCAACCTAACAAAAGAGGTGAAAGATTTATATAATGAAAACTACAGAACTCTAAAGAGAGAGATAAAAGAAGATCTTAGAAGATGGAAAAATGAACCCTGTACATGGATAGGCAGAAATAACATTATCAAAATGGCAATATTACCCAAAGTTCTCTACAGGTTTAAAGTGATGCCAATCAAAATCCCAACAGCATTTCTTGTAGAAAAAGATAAAGCAATCATGAAATTCTTATGGAAAAACAAAAGACCCAGAATAGCGAAAGCAACTCTAAGCCGTAAGTGTGAATCTGGAGTTATAGCGATATCAGAGTTCAAACACTACTACAAAGCAATAGTACCAAACACAGTGTGGTACTGGTACCAAAACAGGAAGGTGGACCAATGGTACAGAATAGAGGACGCAGAAACCAATCCACAAAATTACAACTTTCTTATATTTGATAAAGGGGCTAAAAGCATGCAATGGAGAAAGAATAGCATCTTCAACAAATGGTGCTGAGAAAATTGGAAATCCATATGCAAATAAATGAAACTGAATTTCTTTCTCTTGCCATGCACAAAGGTTAACTCAAAATGGATCAAGAAGCTAGATATAAAATCAGAGACACTGCGTCTGATAGAAAAAAAGTTGGTTACGATCTTCATACTGTGGGGTCGGGCTCCAAATTCCATAATAAGACTCCCATAGCCCAAGAGTTAATAACAAGAATAAACAAATTGGACTTACTTAAACTATAAAGTTTTTTCTCAGCAAGAGAAACAATAAGAGAGGTAAATAGAGAGGCTACATCCTGGGAACAAATTTTTACCCCTCACACTTCAGATAGAGCCCTAATATCCAGAATACACAAAGAACTCAAAAAATTAAACAATAAGATAACAAATAATGTAATCAACAAATGGGACAAGGAACTGAACAGACACTTCACAGAGGAAGACATACAATCCATCAACAAGTACATGAAAAAATGCTCACCATCTCTAGCAGTCAGAGAAATGCAAATCAAAACCACCCTAAGATACCATCTCACTCAAGTAAGATTTGCAGCTATTATGAAGTCACAGAACAACAAGTGTTGACGAGGATGTGGGGAAAAGGGTACACTTGTACACTGCTGGTGGGACTGCAAATTGGTGAAGCAAACTTTGAAAGCAGAATGGAGATTCCTGGGAAAACTGGGAATGGATCCACCCTTTGAACCAGCTTTTGCCCTTCTCAGACTATTCCCTGAGGATCTTAAAAGAGCGTACTATAGGGATACTGCCACATCAATGATCATAGTGGCACAATTCAAAATAGGTAGACTGTGGAAACAAACTAGATGCCCTTCAATATATGAATGGATAAAAAAATGTGGCATCTGTACACAATGGAGTATTATGCAGCACTAAAAAATGACAAAATCATAGAATTTGTAGGGAAATGGATGGCATTAGAGCAGATTATGCTAAGAGAAGGTAGCCACTCTTTAAAAAACAAAAGTCAAATGTCTTCTTTGATATAAAGAGAGCAACTAAGAATAGAACAGGGAGAAAGAACTTGAGGAAAAGATTAACACTAATCAAAGACGAGAGAGGAAAGCAAAAGGGAGAGAGAATGGAAACCATATGGAAATGGTAGGAGACCCTCAATGTTACACAAAATTACTTATAAGAGGTAGTGAGGGGAAAGGGGGCTGGAATACGGAGAGAAGTGAAAAACAGCAGATGAGGTAGAGAGGGAAGATGGGAGGGGAGGGGAGGGAAGATAGTAGGGGATAGGAAATGTAGCACAATACAACAGTCACTTATATGACATTTTGTAAAAATATGAATGTGTAACCATTGTGATTCTGCAATTCGTATTTGGGGAAAATTGGGAGTTCATAATCCAATTGAGTCAAATGTATGAAAGATGATATACCATGAGCTTTGTAATGTTTTGAACAACCAATAAAAAATAAATAAATAAAGGTTTAAAATTGAGTGGGAAGATATCAGCTAAAAAAGTGTTGAGATGCATTCATTTTGCTAAGCAGAAACTTTGTTTTGTTTAGTTGTATCTATCACAATTTTATTGTACCAGAAAACTGGTTTTAAAAATGCACATAATTGAGATTAAAGGTTAATCCACCTACCCTCCTGAAAAATTCATAGTATTTCCTATATTTTTCATATTTCATTTTTTAGTGAATATTTTGTCATGGACCAGTTCTAGTCTTAGGCTATTCTTCCAGAATACTAACTCAACTGACAAGTTGGTACAATGTGTTGAATTGTTCTTTTCTTCTTTTATTTAATAGTTTCTAACTGATAATGTGTATTTTTTCTTATCTTTATTTGGACATACATACCCAACTGTATCTTTGCATTTTATGTTTTACTGGGAAAGAGACTCATCAAAAGCTCTGTATTATATGTATCAGTAATCAAACATTTAGAGATCGCAATTATTCTTAATTTTGCCTGAAAATATCTTTGTACCATTTTTCTTATAAAGATTTAGAATTATTAATACTGCCCCTACTGTAATAAGTAACTACTTACAAAAAGGATTAAACAATTGACTTTATATCAATTATTAATATGAAAATTACTAAAATAAGTATTTTTTAATTAACACACAATTGATAGAAATTGAAATCACAAGAAGGCCATTTGAAATGTCAGTGCATATGGTCCTTAAATAATAGGTTGTTCAAAAAAAAATTTCTCTAATTCATAAGAGTTAATATGCCATATTACAACTTAATGTGATATAAAACCTTAAATTATCAGTATTGATAAATAAGAATGATACCTGTTAACTTAAACATGTTTATTTGATTTTCACTGTAAGATGTTAATTCTGGAAGACTTGAAAATTAAGAAAGACTTGGTATATATTATTTCTAACAGGCTAATCAAAGTAATTTTAAATATATATGTATATTTATATGTAATACATGTGAATGAATATAGATGCATATGTATAATAAATGTATTGTAATATATCTATCAGGTGATTATAATTTTTAAATTTTCTCAAGAAAAAAGAATGACTATAAAATCAGTTTTAAATGTAAATTTCATAGCATACTAGTGTTTGTAATGACATGAGAGAAAAATACATAAGGAGGGAAACTGAAAAAGAATAGAGAGAAGGGGGAAAACGATTAAGAAAGTGAGTAATGAAGAGGGTGAGGAGTGTTTGATGATAAGATAAAGTGGAGGAGCTGGGTTTCTGGCTCAGTGTTAACATGCTTGTCTAGCATGTGTGAGGCACTGGGTTATATTCTAATCACCACATACAAATAAATAAAATGAAGGTCTATGAACAACTGAAAAAATAAAAAATGAAAAAGGAGAAATATTACCAAAATTCCAAGTTTTTATGAATGTTAAATAAAAAACAATTATGTTACATAGCCTTATGCAATTTCTAGACTCCCCAAAATAGTCATTAAATGTTAGATTATTAGTGCTATAACTGAAAATCTATTGCTCTTTCCTCTACATTCTGTGGCATGCTAGTGCTAAAATAAAGTGTATTATGACACCAAAAAAAATCAAATATTTCTACAGTAACTGACCCAGTTTAACATCAATACATGAAGATTCCTATGGGATATAATGTGTATTTTGACGTTCATTTTCATTCAAAACTGGTACATTACTATTTCTCCAGTTTATGCACATGATAGGATGTATATTTCATCCACAATTTAGCAAATTTATACGCAATTGTTTTACTTTCCATCACTTCCTGCTTCAGAACACATGGATTACTCCATGTTTCTTGACTGCTCTTTTTAAGAGACTTCTTTATAAACACATTATTTTTGATTTCCATTATCAATTTTGAAGCAAAACTCACACAACCGTCATGATAAACCATAACCCTAATATTATCATTAGATATAAAACTGGTTGGAATGAATGATTGTATTTCAATATAAGATTTTTTGTATACTTTCAGATATCAATTTAATCCATTATGTAAAGTGGAACCAGTAATATTATTTATTCACAGTATGGTGTATTCATGCATTATCTCTATATTGATAGACACAGGGTACACCTCTGTGTACGCCCAATAATAATTTGTATATCTTCAAAATATTGCTCCCAGAAATGGTGGAAGAAATACTCATGTCAACTGATTTATACATACATTTTATCACAGTAGTATTCTGGACACAAAATGCAAAGGTCACACTTAGGATTCTCCCAAAAGCCTAAATGGAAAGTGAACATGGATTACTAAAATCATCCATGTCCAGTTTGCCTAATGCTCTCAAATGTCAATCATATTGGTGACTACATATGTGTTTCTTCTGAAGATTACATTTTCAATCTCAACCCTGTTGAGAATGTCTAAACCTATGACTCATTTTATAATTTGCCTGATTTCTTAATCTCTATTGATATCTGCTTTCCTACTATTTTCCCCAGTTCATCATTGTGACTGCCTTTTCACATGTGCTGACATATATATTCAATCTCTACCCGACACCCTATTGTTAAAGAACTTTTGGTCCAAATCCTATACTCAATCTTCTTCCTAAACCTACCGACTATCTTCCTAATCCTAGCGACAAATCCTTTTTGACTGGATGTTCTCTTCGTTATTCAATCATCCAAGGTGCAAGTTCCTGTTCCATTCTATATCGCTTTATCTGAGACATATGTGCAGTACATAAGTCAAAGCTAATTAAAACACTCAAGGGGCAAATGCCCTTCTGGGCTTCAAATCATACCTAGATTTCTTTTTCCATACTTATATTTCACCCACAAGTTAGCAAAATTATTTGCATTTTTGTCACTTTCAATTACTTCCTACTTCAGAACACATGCATTCCTCTATGTTTCTTGACTGGTCTTTTCATGAGACTTCTTTCCAAACACATTATTTTCCATTTCCATACTCACTTTTGAAGCAGAACTCACACACCTTTCATGATAAAATATAACCCTAATATTACCATTAGATGTATAACTCATTGGAATGAATGATTCTATATAAATATAAGATTTCTTATATATTTTTAAATATCAATTCTATCAATCCATTATTTAAAGTGGAATCAGTTATATTATTTATTCACAGTATTGTCAATTCATGCATTACTTCTATATTCATAGACACAGGGTACACCTCTGTGTATGCCCAATAATAATTTGTATATCTTCAAAATATTGCTCCCAGAAATGGTGGAAGAAATACTCATGTCAACTGATTTATACATACATTTTATCACAGTAGTATTCTGGACACAAAATGCAAAGGTCACACTTAGGATTCTCCCAAAAGCCTAAATGGAAAGTGAACATGGATTACTAAAATCATCCATGTCCAGGTTGCCTAATGCTCTCAAATGTCAATCTTATTGGTGACTACATATTTGTTTCTTCCTAAGATTATATATTGAAACTCAACCCTGTTGATAATGTCTAATCCTATCACTCACTTTGTACTTTGCCTGATTTCCTAATGTCTCTATTGATATCTGCTTTCCTACATATTTTCCGCATTTCATCATTGTGACTCATTCTTCACATGTGCTGACATTTACATTCACTCTCTAACTGAAACCCTATTGCTAAAGAACTTTTGGTCCAAATCCTATACTCACTCTTCTTCCTAAACCTACGGACTATATTCCTAATCCTACCGACTATCCCTTTTTGACTGGATGTTCTATTCTACATTCAATCATCCAAGTAACGGTCGGGCGAGCGTCGGAAGAAGAGACCACCAAGTGTCTATCTCATGTAACAGCAATGGGTTTATTGGGGGTCCAGCATGCTGGGGCTCAGAGTTCACTTGAAAAGAGTAGAGAGCCCTGAGAACAGCTTAAGCAGATGTTATAAACTTTCCCTTGCGAGTGCAGGGAGGGAAGTTAATTGATGTGTCAGGGCGAGTGTTCAGTTTGCATGCAACCTGGTGGGGGAGTACATTCTGCAGTTTGGCAGTTGTGGACAGCACATTCTGGGAACAAGATTGGCAAAAATTTCTCAAGATTTCAACAGTGTTTTGTTAGGTGTACAGAAAAACAGGAAGTGACAACTACATATTTTATTAACCTTTCATTCGACACTTCTTTTTCTGGCTACTTTTAATCATAAATATGATCATTGGGTGGTGTCACATTCCATGTCTGCTAGTGGGGTATTACCATTAGTTTAACTTGTCCAGTTTGAGCCTGGAGAAAATAAATTACATGGTTGAGCAAGCAGGGTTTTATAGTTAGCAATAATGTGAGGATTATTATTTGACCCGCCAGGGTTGATAAATGCGTAGTTAACCAGGGGGACTTTGTGAACCAAGATTCAAACCACCCTTTTTGGGCCTCTCTCTCTCGTTGACGCTCTTCAAGTCGTCATTTTAATTTACTCATAGATTTTTTTACAACTCCAGTATGGTTGGCATAAAAACAACATTCTTCCATCAATGCAAAACAAAGGCCCTCTTCTCTCATGAAGAGAAATTCCAATCCTCGACTGTTCTGTAAAACAACTTCAGAGAGATAGGTTAAAGATTCCTGCAATGCTGTGATGGAGGTTTCTAATATCTTTAAGTTTTGGCCTATTGCTGCTTCTATTTGGGTCATTTGTTTTGTCCCATGGACCAAGGCAGTGGTTCTTGTGCCCACCCCTGCAGCAACATGTATTCCTAATAGGATGGCGAAAGTGAGGGATATATGTTCCCAGTGGAACCAGGTTTTATGCCGCCCTATTTGATCTTCAAATGAACCTGTGTCATGATAGAGCACTCTGGGAAACATTTGCACAACTACACAATTAATCACATCTTTTGACCACTTCATGAAAACATAAACAATGTTTTAAGTATTTAGAATTATACTCTTGTAGGGATGGACAAGGCAAGGCACCTAAGATAGTACCAAAGACAGGAAAACAGTCCTATTTGTTTGCAACCATATTCAGAGGGCATTACTTCTGTTGTAATCAATTAAATCCCCGGAATCTCAAGTTTAGGTAGTTTCAGAATTTTGTACCCAACATATAAGGGAAGGTGCTCAGAAGTTCACAGTCTTAAGAAGTTCACAAGAAGCCATTTGTCTTCTTTTTTTCCCTCTGTTCTGGAAAGTTAACCTTCCAAGGACACCTGGGTGAGGGAGAGCTTTATATTCCCTTTATTTTTCCCCCTGCCAACTGTTACCATGGAGCCCACTTGGTAACTTCTTTACCTTACAAATGTAGCCATCTATGTGAAGCCTCAGCTCAAGGCCAAGGCCTTGTTCACATATTTTGTGAAAAATTAGTATGGGGGTGTCTAGCTTAGGATTGCAGATTTTTTTAGCCAGTGGCCAAGTAGAATAGGGCAACATGAAAAGTGGAATTTTATCTACTTAGAAATCTTTTATTGGGACTCTTTTGCTGAAATTCCTAAATTCAGCTATGTTGGAGATTTCTGGAGAAGGTCAGTTAAGACTTTTCTGTGGGCCTGGTACAGAGGGGGAAGATGGGGAAGGCATGGCTGTGAGCAGTTCCATGGATCTGAGAATGAGGTAGGAGAAATGTAAAAGAATAATGGAAAAGGGGTTTTGGATTTTTCTAGGAACAAATCTTGAGCAGTACAACAGGTAAAGCAGAGGGTAAGATGGGAGTTAGTATCCCAAAAAGCATTTGAGGGACTTTAAATACTTAGTAACATGTTTTCAGTGATGAAAAAGCAACTTTAAAGGCCATTTACATTGCATCTTGGATAAGGGTGTGAGGGCTCTTCTCAGCTGGTTTGGGCTTTGTGTTAGGTAGTAAGAGGACCTGGTGGGACCCAGTGCGGGCAATGACAGGAGAAGAGAGGAGTGAGTTGGTTGAGGTGTACCTCAGTACCTGCTACCTCAAGAAGGGGGCAACGGTCTTAGAACAGGCGGAGGTTTGGGTTTTTGATCTAGTAATTGGAGGGGAGAAATCAGGTTGCATAGGTGAGAGTAAGAGCAGAGAGTCTGGAGCAGAAGGCTGAGGGTGAGGATCTATTGGAGAAGCATAGTTCAGGATGTGAGCAAAGGAGGGAAAAGGCCTCCACATATGGGAATCTCCTTTTACCCTTTTCAGCACTTGCAGAAGTTAAAAAGGTCACGCAGAATTTGAGGATCCAGAGACCCCTCTGGGGGCCATCAATTTTGGTTATCTAATTGGTAATATGGCCAATGTTGTGTACAGAATTTGATGAGGAGTTTGGGTTCCATCAAGCAGTCCCTGTATGCTCACATCCTCATGACTTACAGAAGAAGCCGGCTTTCCCCCAACACAGCCTTGACTGTTTGTGGCTTTGATAGTCCGCCGGGCAAACATAGTAATCTAGGCTAGCCAACCTGCATCTGACTCGCGTGTCCCTACATCCATAATATTTGTTTCCATTATCTATGGTAGAGAAGGGATTTAATGGAATTTTAGTGGGATCCACTTCATCAGGGATATCCCAATGGAAAAGACCTATAGCCAGCTGACAAATGTTTCTGTGGAGAGATGGCAACCATGTCCCTAAGTGGGCTGTATGCGAGATAGACCATACTTCTTGTCCAGTAAGATTTGTGATCAGCCATCGCTGCTGAATGGGCTGATGAGGGTTAGGACTACTGGTGGTCAAGGGGAGAGTCTATTGCCTTATCCACATGGCAAATACACAATTTGAAAGCGTTACCAGTCTTTTACAGTTTCCAGCCAGAGTCTGGACAGGGCACAGGCTTGAGATTAGAGGTATGGATCCAGGAAGTGATTCTGTCTACCTTTACTGTTGTAGGTGTTATAAGTAGCACCTGCTATGGTCCCTTCCAGCAGGGTTCCAGGGATGACACCTGATGTTGTCTAATGTAGACAAAGTCTCTTTCTTGATATTGATGTTGATTCCCCTCTTCACCGGGTTGGTAGGCAGTGTCCATCTGTCTTCACAGGTATCTATGTGGCTCTGGCTGAAAGACAATATCTCTAACTTTTTAAATTAGTGGGAAGTAGAAAGATCCTTCTAGGGTCCATCCAAATCCAAAGGTGAGCCATTCTGAGGCACAGAGAGTCTGCCAGGTCCAGCATTTTACTGAAAAAGAAAGATTCTGATCCCTTAAGCAAACTTTGTTGCAGTGAACAAGGGTCAGAGACAGAGGCATTGAAGTGCTCTGTCCCATAATGAAAGATACACAAACAGTAAAAGCAACAACACATGACACAGACAAGACAAGACAATAAAGACAGGATATGGAAGTCCAACACTGAGACCAGGACTGAGTAGTTGGCAAAACCCGATAGGTTGGCAATACCGAATCTGAAACAAAATATCACTGAGTCATGGAGACTATTGTTCCTCGATTTTCTGAGTCCTCTATGACGTCCCCCAGGGACTTGGCCTGTGGCTCTGTGACATGACTGTCAGCCACCATCGGAGAGAGCTCACGCTCTTCATCGACATCCATTTTGCCAAGCCCTGACCTGAAACCTGAAACCAGAAAGAGGCACCTTACTTACCCCGAGAGGAGTTCGTTGGGGTCGCTTGTCCACGGCGACAATCGGGTGAAGAGACCACCAAGAGACTGTCTCATGCAATGCAAAGGGTTTATTGGGGGTCCAGCATGCTGGGGCTCAGAGCTCACTTGAATAGAGCAGAGATCCTTGAGAACAGCTTAAGCAGAGCTTATATATTTTCCTAGGAGAGGGCAGGGGGGGAAGTTTATTAATGGGTCCGGGCAAGTGAGCGGTTTGTGTGCAACCGGTTGAGGGAGTACATTCTGCAGTTTGGCAGTTTTGGACAGCACATTCTGGGAATAAGACTATCAAAAAGTTCTCAAGATTTCAACAGTGTTTTTTTAAGCATACTGAAAAACAGAAAGTGACAAGTACTTATTTTATTAACCTTTCACTGCGAACTATACTTTTCCAGAATTCCTAATGTTTCTATTGTGTTTGTTAAAGTTCATTTTTATTCAAACCTGGTACGTAATTATTTCTTCAGTTTATGGACATCATTAGATATATCCATTCATTCACAAGTTCACAAATTTATAAACATTTGGTTCACTTTCAATCACTTCCTCCTTTGGAAGAGATATATTCCTCCATGTTTCTTGACTGGTCTTTTTACTAAACTTCTTTCTAAACATATTATTTTCGATTCCATAATCATTTTTGAAGCAAAACTCACACACTATTCATGATAAATGATAACCCTAACATTACCATTAGATATATAACTGGTTGGAATGAATGTATGTATATCAATATAAGATTTCCTATATATTTTCAGATATCAATACAATCCATTATTTAAATTTGGAACCAGTTATATAATTTATTCACAGTAGGATCTATTAATGCATCATCTCTATATTCATCAAAACAGGGTAAACCTATTAGTATCCCCAGTACTAATTTATAAGTTTTCAAAATATTGCTCACAGAAATGGTGGAAGAAATACTCATGTCACCTTAGCTACATATACATATTATCACAGTAATATTCTGGACACAAAATGCAAAGGTCACACAGAACATAATTTAAGCTATGTATCCCAATCAAGGGCCCAAAGTCCTTCTGGGCTTCAAATATTACCTAGATTTCTGTTTTCATACTTATATTTCACCTCCATATTCTTATAAATATCGCAGCTTCCCAATATCATTATTCATCCAGCAAAATGATTCATAACCCAAATCGAACATGCTATTAACCCTAACCATTCTGTAAACTGAGATTGTTCACTCAATCTCACTTTACAGAAGAGCAGGGACAAAGTTAGTATTACAATACAGGAAGTTAGGAGATCTTTCACCTGCTGAGTACCTCAAAATCCATGCAGAAATGATCCCTGGAGAAGACGTAGGCAGCTATGAAGGACCTGAAACAGCAAAAGTCATCTTCCTTTGCAAACCACCCGATCAGGATGAAAGGATGTGTCTCAATCAGCCTATCTCTTATTAATGTAGGGATGATGTATGAAACCAGGCATGTGTGGAGAGCTGTTCCCAGATGCCTATGTTTCTATACCATTCTAACTTGTGAAAGTGTCACAGGAAATAGAGGCTGCCTCCTTTTCCTGAGACACTAGGAAGCAACTGTTACGACAAAGTGGTGGCCAAGACAGTGGCCTCATTCATTTTCTGAAGGAAGTGACCTCACCTCACTTCCTTGGTGATGGAAATCTCTGAATTTTGTGATCCAAGAAGCCAGGCACCCAGAGCCAGTCCCAGTCCCAGTCCAAGTGGGCTCACTTGTTTGGATTTACCAAGAGGCTAGATAAATACCAAGAAATTTTTGAAATTCCCATGACCAGATGGTATTGGAGAACATTTGGATGCACTTTTACTGATCATGAGTGTACCAGACAGTGCCTTGATTGACTGGGATTTATGACAATGGTGTAGAACAGAGATGCTATTAAGTTGGACCCTCCTGAGTAGTGAGCCCTGAGCTGTGGTGTGCAGGTGTGTGATGAATCATCTGTGGTTGCGCCATGTGGATTTGCCATTGATTTCCAAATGGCTTGTCACTGACATGGTGCAGTGACCAGACACTTATATGTAAAGGTGTCTTGTTAAATTGATAGTTTTCAGGGCAATGTGCAGAATCAGGTTGCTATAGACAAGGGGGCAAGCTATGTGGGAATGAAGCCTGGTTGGTGCATTCTCTTGTAGACCCTGAAAAACCACAAGTGACAAAACTCCCTCCAGCACTGTGTTCCAGTTGAACCCCTTGTATTTCGTGAGGCAAATACCAAACTCCCAGTGCTGCAGCAGGAAACACCACGAAAAGTGGAGGATGAACAAAAGGCTTCACAGTCCACACGGGGAGACACTTAGACCCCAGTGGCCACAGTTTACATACAAAGAGAGAATTCAGCACTGCTGCCTCATGTGCATTGGAATGCAAGAAAGAATGTCCTCCAGGTCACATAGATGCAGACCCAGCTTTGATGATCTCACTACAAAGGAAGCTAAAGCTACTGACAACAACATATATTTCAAGTGCCCATCCTCAGAGGAAGTTTCTCTAGAAGTCTTTAGGCCAGCACACCTCCATATTTGTGGAGTGTTTACCCTGTACCTTACTTTGGGATACTCCTCTACCACCTCCAAGTTTGTGACCTCCTAAATATTTTCCATTCCAGATATGTATTTACAGATTTTCTAACTCTTCTCCTCTAATTGTTTCTTATTTGGGGAGATGGTAACGTCAAGGCATTGTTCTGGATGAAAGTGGGAAGATTTTTGTGTAGCACATATTTGTATACACATTGGATTCATTTTCCAATTTTCCATTCCAAAAACTGAATCCCTGACACTAACACGTACCCTACAAAACTCTGACTACTAATCCTAATATGATGGAGAAAAATGACCCAAACCGAATAGAAAAACAAGCAGTTCTGAAGAGGCATGGTGTATAGTCCGACTTGCCTTTTGCATGATAAAGTGTAGGTGTTATAAACCTAGTCAATTTTTAATTGAAATAGTTCTCCATGTGTTTTTTTTCCTTTGATATTTATTGTTTGTTCTTCAAAACATTACATAGTTCTTGACATGTCATATTTCACACTTTGATTCAAGTAGGTTATGAACTTCCATTTTTCCCCGTATACAGATTGCAGCATCCCATCAGTTACACATCCACTGTTTTGCATATTGCTATACTAGTGTCTGTTGTATTCTGCTGCCTTTCCTGTCCTCTACTATCTCCCATCCCCTCCCCTCCAATCCTCTCAATGTACCACATCTGCTGTAATTCATTTCTTCCCCTTGTTTTCGTCCCCTTTCCGCTCACTTCATCTTGTATTTAATTTTGTATAACCATGAGGGTTTCCTTCCATTTCCATGCAATTTTGCTTCTCTTTCCTTTTCCCTCCCACCTCTCACCCCTGTTTAATGTTAATCATCTTCTCATGCTCTTCCTTCCAACTCTGTTCTCAGTTACTCTCCTTATATCAAAGAAAACATTTGGCATTTGTTTTTTAGTGATTGGCTATCTTCACGTAGCATAATACGTTCTAATGCCATCCATTTCTCTGCAAATTGTATGATTTTGTCATTTTTTAATGCAGAGTAATACTCCATTGTGTATAAATGCCACATTTTTTAATCCATTCATCTATTGAAGGGCATCTAGGTTGGTTCCACAGTCTTCCTATTGTGAATTGTGCTGCTATGAACATAGATTTATCAGTGTCCCTGTAGCATGCTCTTTTTGGGTCTATAGGGATTAGACCGAGAAGGGGAATTGCTGGGTCAAATGGTGGTTCCATTCCCAGCTTTCCAAGAAATCTCCATACTGCTTTCCAAATTGGCTGCACCAATTTGCAGTGCCACCAGCAATGTACAGGTGTACCCTTTTCCCCACATCCTCGCCAGAACTTGTTGTAGTTTGACTTCATAAAGGCTGCTAAGCTTACTGCAGTGAAATGGTATCTTAGGGTGGGTTTGTTTTGCATTTCTGTGAATGCTCGAGATGGTGAGAATTTTTTGATGTACTTATTGATTGATTGTATGTCCTCCTCTGAGAAGTGTCTGTTCAGGTCCTTGGCCCATTTGTTGATTGGGTAATTCATTTTCTTATTGTTAATTTTTTTTGATTTCTTTGTATAACTCTGGATATTAGGGCTCTATCTGAAGTGTGAGGAGTCAAGATTTGTTCCCAGGGTGTAGGCTCCCTTTTTACCTCTCTTATTGTTTCTTTTTCTGAGAAAAATCTATTTAGTTTGAGTAAGTCCAGTTTGTAGATTCTAGTTATTAACTCTTATGCTATGGGTGTCCTATTGAGGAATTTGGAGCCCGACCCCACAGTATGTAGATCATAGCCAAAGTTTTCTTCCATCAGATGCCGTGTCTCTGATTTGATATCAAGCTCCTTGATCCATTTTGAGTTAACTTTTGTGCATGGAGAGAGAAAGGGATTCAGTTTCATTTGTTACATATGGAATTCCAGTTTTTCCAGCACCATTTTTTAAAGATGCTATCCTTCCTTCATTTCATGCTATTAGCTCCTTTATCAAATATAAGATAGCTGTAATTTTGTGGATTGATTTCTGTGTCCTCTATTCTGTACCATTGGTCCACCCACCTGTTTTGGTACCAGTACCATGCTCTTTTTGTTACTATTGCTCTGTAGTATAATTTGAGGACTTGTATCGCTACACCGCCTGATTCACACTTTCTGCTTAGAGTTGTCTTTGATATACTGGGTTTTGTATTTTTCCATATGAATTTCATAATTGTTTTATCTATTTCTACAAGAAATGCCCTTGGGATTTTGATTGGCATTGCATTAAACCTATAGAGAACTTTTGGTAATATCGCCATTTTGATGATGTTAATTCTGCCTATCCATGAACAGGGTATATTTTTCCATCTTGTAAGATCTTCTTCTATTTCTCTCTTTATTGTTCTGTAGTTTTCATTGTGTAAGTCTTTCACATCTTTTGTTACGTTGATTCCCAAGTATTTTATTTTTATTTTGAGGATATTCTGAATGGAGTGGTAGTCCTCATTTCCATTTCAGAGGATTTGTTGCTGATATACAGGAATGCCTTTGATTTATGATTGTTGATTTTATATCATGCCACTTTGCTGAATTCATTTACTAACTCTAATAGTTTCTTTGTAGACCCTTTTGGGTCTGCGTGGTATAGAGTCATGTCATCTGCAAATAGTGATAATTTAAGTTCTTCTTTTCCTAATTTTATGCCTTTAATTTCTTTCATTTGTCTAATTTCTCTGGCCAGTGTTTCGAGAACTATGTTGAACAGAAGTCGTGAGAGAAGGCATCCCTGTCTTGTTCCAGATTTTAGAGGGAATGCTTTCAATTTTTTCACAATTCAGAATGATACTAGCCTGAGGCTTAGCATAGATTGCTTTTACAATATTGAGGTATGTTCCTGTTATCCCTAGTTTTTCTAGAGTTTTGAACATAAAGGGATGCTGTACTTTGTTGAATACTTTTTCTGCATCTATTGGGGTGATCATATGGTTCTTATTTTTAAGTCTATTGATGTGGTGAATAACATTTATTGATTTCCGTATATTGAACCAGCCTTGTATCCCAGGGATGAATCCTACTTGATCATGTTGCACAATTTTTTAAATATGTTTTTGTATCTGATTCGCCAGAATTTTATTGAGGATTTTTGCATCTAGGTTCATTAGAGATATTGGTCTGTAGATTTGTTTCTTTGAAGTGTCTTTGTCCGTTTTATGAATCAGGGTGATATTGGCCTCCTAAAATGAATTTGGAAGTTCTCTCTCTTTTTCTATTTCCTGAAATATCTTGAAAAGTACTGGTATAAGTTCCTCTTTAAAGGTTTTGAAAAACTCTGCTGTATACCCATTCGGTCCTGTTCTTTTCTTAGTTGGTAGTCATTGGATGGTTTCTTCTATTTCCTCAATTAATATTGGTCTGCTTAGGTTGTCTATATCCTCCTGACTCAATCTGGGCAGATCATATGACTTAAGAAATTTATCAATGCCTTCACTATCTTCTAATTTATTGGTGTATAAGGATTCAAAATAATTTCTGATTATCTTCTGTATTTCAGAAGTGTCTGTTGTGATATTGCCATTTTCATCCAGTATGATAGTAATTTGAGTTCTCTCTCTTCTTCTCTTTGTTAACATGGCTAAGAGTCTGTCAATTTTATTTATTTTTCAACTTTTAGTGTTGTCAAATTTTTCAATTGATTCTTTTGTTTTGATTTTATTAATTTCAGCTCTGATTTTAATTATTTCTTGCCTTCTACTTCTTTTGCTGTTGTTTTGCTCTTTTTTTTCTAGGATTTTGAAATGAACTATGAGATCATTTATTTGTTGTTTTTTTTTCTTTTTTTAAGGAAAGAACTCCAAGCAATGAATTTTCCTCTTAGAACTGCTTTCAATGTGTCCCATAGATTCTGATATGTTCCGTCTGTCTTTTTCATTTATATCTAAGAATTTTTTATTTTCCTCCTTGATGTCTTCTATAACCCATTGATCATTCAGTACGTATTGTTCATTCTCCAAGTGATGCATGAAGTTTCCTTCCTTCTTTTATTGTTGATTTTTCAGTTTCATTCCATTATGATCAGATAAGATGCCTGGTATTATCTATACTCCTTTATATTGTCTAAGAGTTGCCATGTGACATAATATATGATCTATTTTTGAGAGGTATCCATGTGCTGCTGAGAAAAAAGTGTAACTGCTTGATGTTGGGTGGCATATTCTATATATGTCTATTAGGTCTATGTTATTAATTGTGTTATTCAGTTCAATAGTTTCTTTATTCAACTTTTGTTTGGAAGATCTGTCCAGTAGTGAGAGAGGTGTGTTGAAGTCTCCCATGATTATTGTATTGTGGTCTATCAGACTCTTGAACTTGAGAAGAGTTTTTTTGATGAACATAGCTGAACCATTGTTTGGGGCATATATATTTATGATTGTTATGTCTTGTTGGTGTATGGTTCCCTTGAGCAGTATGTAGTGTCCCTCTTTATCCCTTTTGCTTAACTTTGGCTTGACATCTATTTTATTTGATCTGAGTATGGACACTCCTGCTTGTTTCCGAAGTCCATATGAGTGATATGATTTCTCCCAACCTTTCAACTTCAGTCTATGTTTCTCTTTTCCTATCAAATGCGTCTCCTGCAGGCAGAAAATTGTTGGGTCTTCTTTCGTGATCCATTCTACTAGCCTGTGTCTCTTAATTGGTGAGTTTAAGACATTAACATTTAGGGTTACTATTGAGATATGGGTTGTTATTCCAGCCATATTTGCTTATTTATGTTACTAACCATGTTTTTTTTTCCTCTTTGATTATTTTTCCCCCCTTTACTGTACTACCTCCCACTGTTGGTTTTCATTGTTATTTTCCATTTCGTCTTCCTATAATGTTTTGCCAAGGATCTTTTGAAGAAAGGGTTTTCTAGCTGCAAATTCTTTTAACTTTTGTTTATCATGGAAGGTTTTAATTTTATCTTCCATCCTGAAGCTTAAATTCGCTGGATACACAATTCTTGGTTGGAACCCAATTTCTTTCAGTGTTTGAAAAATGTTATTCCAGGATCTTCTAGCTTTCAGAGTCTGTGTTGAAAGATCAGCTGTTATCCAGATTGGTTTACCCCTAAATGTAATCTGCTTCCTTTCTCTTGTAGCTTTTAAAATTCTCTCTTTATTCTGTATGTTTGGCATCTTCATTATAATATGTCTAGGTCTTTATCTCTTATGATTTTGCACATTCGCATCCTGTAGGCTTCTATGATTTGGGATTCTGTCTCATTCTCCATGTCTTGGAAGGTTTCTCATATTATTTCATTGAATAGATTGCTCATTCCTTTGTTTTGCACCTGTATATTTTCCTGTATCCCAATTACTCTTAAGTTTGGTCTCTTCATGTTATCCCATATTTCTTGGATTTTCTGCTCATGGTTTCTTAACAGTCTTGCTGAGCTGTCTATGTTCTTTTCAAGTTGAAATACTTTGTCTTCATTGTCTGATGTTCTATCTTCTACGTGATCTACTCTGCTGGTAGTATTCTCAATTGAGTTTTTAAGTTGGTTTATTGCTTCCTGCATTTCTATGATTTCTGTTTGTTTTTTTTTTTATAACCTCTATCTCCCTGTATAGTTGATCTTTTCCTTCTTGGATTTGTTTATGTAATTTATTGTTGAAGTGATCTTTCATTGTCTGATTTTGCTGTCTAATGTCTCCCTGTTGACTCAGATCATCGGAAGCAAGTATATCCTAAATTCTTTATCTGACATTCCATCTGCTGCAGATATTACCTCTTCTAATGTTGAGTTGACCTGCATTGCTTGTGGTCCTTTCTTTCCTTGTCTTTTCCTACTATTCGCGTTTTTTTCTGTTTGGTGGAACTTTTGTGTTATTGAATTTTACCCCTAAATGTTTATATTGCTATTGTATTCATGAAAAGTCTCCCTCACAGGTGTGGGCGGTGGCTCTGCCCCTCGTCCAATTGGGGCAATGTGCCTACCACACCAGCAGCCCTCTGGACCTGTTCTGCCGGTCGGTAGCCTGTCCGCCTACCTTGCAGGAGCAGGCAGTTGCTCTACCCCTCTTCGGGCGCTTCTCCTATTCAGCCAGTGGGTCACAGGTCCACCTACCTTGCAGGCGCAGGTGTCGGCTCTGCCCCTCCGCGTGCCGCTGGGCCTCTTCTGTCTGTGGATTGCAGGGCTGTCTACATTGCAGGCGCGAGTGGCAGCTCTTCCCCTCCCTAAACCGGGGCGATATATCTACCAGGCTGGTAGGTTGCTGGGTCTGTTCTGCCAGAGGGTGAGAGGTCCACCTGCTTTCCAGGCACGGGCAGTGGCTCAGCCCCTCCCCAAACCTGGTTATGTGTCTAGCACCGTGGCGGGGCCTAGCGCCTGGTCTGTCGGTGTTCGCAGGTCTGCCTACTTCGCAGGCGCGAGGGCCGGCTCTGCCCCTCTGAAGGCAGCTGGGCCTCTTCTGCCGGTGGGTCACAG
The DNA here is from genome assembly GCF_048772815.1 of Callospermophilus lateralis. Lineage (NCBI taxonomy): Eukaryota > Metazoa > Chordata > Mammalia > Rodentia > Sciuridae > Callospermophilus > Callospermophilus lateralis. The sequence continues at coordinate 25,975 of NW_027513446.1, forward strand.
GTTCACCTATCTAGAAGTTGCAAGGGGTGTCTCTGCCCCTCCGCGGGTTGCTGGGCCTGTTCTCCCTGTGGGTCGCATGTCCGCGTTCCTTGCAGGCGCGCAGCAGCTCTGCCCAACCCCCAACCAGGGCGATGTGTTTTGTACGATTGCGGGCCGCTAGGCCTGTTCTACCGGTGGCTCGCAGGTCCGCCTATCTTACAGGCGCGGTTGGCGGCTCTGCCCCTCCCTTCTCCATGTGTTTTTAAAGTTAACAAATATGAGAATTCCTGTCTCCATTTCTCTGTACCCTATTCAGCACATGTATTTTTATATGCACATATAGAATCCTACCTGGTATCACACGTAGATACTTGTGAGGTTGCTGACTTGGCAAATACAAATTGTGAGAAGAGATCACTCCTCCTAAATGCTGTTGGAACTTACAAAACAAACTATGGGTGAGCTTCCTAGTTGAACAACATTATACTTAAATTGATGTTCAGAAAAGTGAAGATTTTTGGATTTGTGGATGATATATATTTCATGATGTATTTCGATTGGCATTTATATTGCTACATTTTAATGTATATGTGTGTGTGTGTGTTTGTGTGTGCATATATATATGTATAAACTCTCCAGATTTTTCAAAATATGAAATGTATGTGTCTTATTATATACTCCCTAAATTCATTGATGTTAATGAATGTGGATTTTTATTAAACTTTTCATAAGAATATTCTCTGGAATATTAATCCACCTGAAATATATATTTGTTTCCTAGTACTGAAAGCTAACTTCAGTGAATGGTGCATACAAATCCTAATATTGCTACAGTAAATGACTCAGTTTAACATCAATGCAAGTAGATTCCTATGGGACATGATATGTACTTTGACGTTCATTTTTATTCAAAACTGGTACATTAATATTTCTTCAGTTTTTGCACATAATAGAATACATTTTTCATTCACAAATTCACAAATTCATAAGATTTTTTTTCACTTTCAATTGCTTCCTGCTTCAGAATATATGTATTCCCCCAGGTTTCTTGACTGTTGTTTTAATGAGACTTCTTTCCAAGCACATTATTTTTGATTTCCATAATCATTTTAGAAGCAAAACTCACAGACACTTCATGATAAACCATAACACTAATATTACCATTAGATGTATAACTGGTACGAATGATTGTATGAATATCAATATAAGTTTTCCAGTATATATCCAGATATCAATTCAATCCATTATTTAAATTTGGAACCAGTTATATTATTTATTCACAGTATGGTCTATTCATGCATTATCTCTATATTCGTATAACACAGCCTATACGTATTTGTACCCACAATACTAAATTATATGTCTTCACAATATTGCTCCCAGAAATGGTGGAAGAAATACTCATGTCATCTGATCTATATATACATTAATCACAGTAATATTGTGGAAACAAAAAGCAAGGTCACACTTATGATTGTACCAAATCCTAAATGGAAAGTGAGCATGGATTAAAAAAAAAATCCATATCCAGGTTGCCTAATGCTCTCAAAGTGAATCCTATTGGTGACTACATATTTGTTTCTTCCTGAAATTACATATTCAACTTCAACCCTGTTGAAAATTTCTAATCCTATCACTCACTTTATACTTGTCCTGATTTCCTAATGTCTCTATTGATATCTGATTTCCTGTATTTTTTTCCCAGTTTATCACTGTGACTGACTCTTCACATGTGTTGACATTTACTTTCAGTCTCTACCCAAAACCCTATTGCTAAAGATCTTTTGGTCCAAATTCTATACACACTCTTCATTCTAAACCTACCGAATATCTTCCTAATCCACCAACTATCCCTTTTGGACCAGATGTTCTCTTCGACATTCAATCATCCAAAAGACAAGATCCTATGCCACTGTATATCAATTTATCTGAGACACCTGTGCAGAACATAATTGAAAGCTAAGAATCCCAATCATGGGGCCAATTCCCTTCTGTCCTTTAAAAATTACCTAGATTTCTTTTTTCATACTTATATTTCACATATATATTCTTGAAAATATCGCAAAATCCCAATACCATTATTCATCCCAGAGAATGATTCCTAACCAAAATGGAACCTGTTATTAACCTTAACCATACAATGTTCCCTCAATCTAACTTTACAGAAGAGGAGGGACAGAATTGGTCTTCCAATACAGGAATGTAGGGGATCTTCCACCTCTGAGAACCTCAAAGTTCCATGCAGAAATGATCCCTGGAGAAGATTTAGGCAGCTATGAAGGACCTGAGAGAGCAAAAGTCATCGTCCATGGCAAACAACCCGGTCAGGATGAAGGGATGTGTCAGAATCAGCCTCACTCTTCTTAATGTAGAGAAGATGGACCAAACCAGGCCAGTGTGGACAGCTGTTCCCGGCTGCCTATGGTTGATATACAATTCTCAGTTGTGAAAGTATCACAGGAAATAGGGGCAGCCTCCATCTCATGGGAACCTTGGAAGCAAATTTTAGGACAAAGTGGTTTCCAAAGCAGTGACCTCATTCAGTTCACAAAGGAGGTGACCTTCCTCACTTCCTTGGTGATAGAACTCTCTGAACTTGGGATCCAGGAAGCCAGGCAACCAGAGGCAGTCCCAGTACCATTCCCAGTGGGCTCACTTATTTGGATTTACAAAGAACAGAGTCAGTCTTTCTTGGTACCTACTGATGTGAGAATGGCCAAATTTCAGGAGAGCTCAGAAGAGGGGCCTTTCCTGAGAAAGCAAGTAGTTGCTCACAGCTGGCTCCTGACCACTTCGCAGATTTGGCCAAGGAGACCAGATCTGAGACAGGACAGGACATTTCAGGAAACATAATAAGGCCCACAAGTCAGAGGACACTCCGGATTGTCACAGACCTCTTTGGGGAAGGAGGTGCCTTTGTGGGTGTGAGTGTGAGTTTGTGGTTTTGTCTCATGTTCTAAGAATAGGTAAAAAAGGTGGTTTGTTTGGTTTGGAGTGGACTGTTCGTAGTAAGTCGTTTCACAAAGTGAGTGTTTCTATGTCTGTGTATCCCACTGTGTCCGTGGTTGTCGACATTTGAAAAGAGAATTCATCAATGGATGTGTCCTGTTTAGTAGAACCTTCCCAGCATTCATCCTGCCCAATTGATGAATGGACTGTGGCTTCCCTTATGGATGGAAAACACCTACTAATTTCCTAAGTTCCTGTTTTCTTCCTAAATCTGGCCACTCTCCAGAATAGGCTCATGGTTTTGTGTCCAAGATATGTACCACCTCCAAGCTCTGTGACAAGGCCATGTAGTGGATAGCTAAAGGGAATGGCTAGCATCTCAAAAAACTCAGATATCTGTGTGACCAGGAAAGCCTCAGTGGAGAAACTCTGCTTTGGGCCTTTTGCTAACCAATTCTTCTCTTCCCCTGAATGTGAGGAAGGTCTTGGCCTCAGGACACAGTTTGTGAAGCCTGAAGAAAACAGTTTTAAAATGGAATTAAATGGGCATCACCTGTGGCTCTTGTTAATTGCTTTGGAAATGGATGTGTCTGAATCAGTCTCTTGGCCCTGTGTTAGGCTGTGGCTTAGGTTCTCAGCACCTGATGGATTTAAAGAATGATCCCATGTGTGTATCCAAAACCAAAATGGGAAAAAGATCAGTCATTGTTGATAAAGTCTCTCGCCTTCCTCTGTTAGGTTCCTTACCACCATCAAGTGAGAATAGGGATCCTTTGAATCAAATGAGTTCTTCAAAGCCCTGCAAAGGCAATTGCATACATGCTTGTGTTTTCTCATGACTCCACATCACATAAAAAATCTATACCGACAGTCAGTAGGCCTCAAATTGGAGAAGCAGAGCAGTATTACTGGAAGGCATATTTGATCCCTCCTGGTTCACAGGAAGGGTGTACAATCCACCCTGACTTTAGGAAAATGATGGGCAAGCGAGCTTATTTGGACACTGTGTTGGGCTGCGCCCCTCATGGAAACATCCAGACAGAGATTATGAGGAGTGTCTATATGGAAGAAGATGAGGGCCATGTGGGAGTGTTTTGGTTTTAACTGTGGTTATTTGTGTGGCAGTTGGAAGCGATGACTGGGTCCACCTGTGCTTGAACTCTGGTGTGATACCCCATAGAGACTGAGTCCTGGAACTGACCTCAGAGAAGTATTGCCATGAATTGTGTTGCGTGAGCTTCCTAGTTGAACAACATTACACATAAATCCATGTTCAGTAAAATAAAGATTTTTGGATCTGTGTATGATATGTATTTCATGATGAATTTTGATTGGCATATATATTGCTACTTTTTAATATCTCTGTATGTGTTTTGTGAAAAATCTACACTCTATAGATTATTCAAAATATGAAATATATGTGTCTTATTATACACTCCTTAATTTCATTCATGTTCATGTATGAGACCAAGGCTCATGCAACAGCAAAAGACATTTATTGAGGATCCAATCCAGCATGCTGGTGCTCTGTGCTCACTCAAGAAGGGAGAGCAGCCCAGATCCCCGAGCAGGGGTTGAGCAGTGCTTAAGTACACAATTTGGGGAGTGTGAGACTTTACATATATCACAATCTCCTTTAGCAAATCATCATACACTGTGGGAAAATGAAACAACAAATCCTAAACATGATTAGTTCATTCATTGGCTTGAACACGTCAGGCGGGAGTGATAGGTCAATTCTAAAGCGGGGTACACATTGAAATTGATTGATTTAGGCCCTGCGATGCATATGTGGTAGGCCACACAGGGTCCTAGGTTATTAAACAACCAGGCGGTCAGGGGGAATATTTACTGGGCAGTCCAGAAATTGTCCTACAATTTACAGGAATTTCAGGTTTTGCGTGTAGCATGGAAACTTAAAAATACCTGGTCCTTTACATCTTAAACCAGGCCTTGAAGATTAGAAACTTTACAACACCCGGTCTTTTACACTTTAACGTTAACACTTTAATTTCAATTTCTTTTACCCTTACAGATCACTCCTGGTTCAGAAGAAGGGTGTCCAAGCCACCCTGACTTTAGGCAAATGAGGAGCAAGGGAGCTTATTTTGGACACTGTCTTGGGCTGTGCCCCTCATGGAAACCTCCAGCCATATGTTATGATGAGTGTCTTTATGGAAGAAGATGAGGGCCATGTAGGAGTGTTTTTGTTTTAATTGTGGTCATTTGTGTGGCGGTTGGAAGAGATGACTTGGTCCACCAGGGCTTGAACTCTTCTCTGATACTCCTTAGAGCCTGAGTTCTGGAACTCACCTGAGAGAAGTATTGCCATGAATTGTGTTGGGATTATAGGAGGCCACACATGAGATTAGCCCTTGGAAACTGAGATCTAGGCCCAGGGTGGCTTTCCACTGAGCACTGGGAATCTCAGCCAGGATAACACATGATTTTTTTACTGAAAGACTTTGAAGTCATAGTTGACACTTAAAACACACATGTACCTCACATTGTAGATCTCAATGAGCCTGGCTTCATGTGACCTTCTGGCCACTCTTTGGGAAGCCTTGTCTGTGAGAGTTCTCCAGAGCTTTCATTGAAATGAGCTTACTCACCATTTAATGGTTCCTGAATGAATTGAAACCCACAGTGCCTCCAACATCATCCTTGAAAAATGGCTACATAAATACCATGAAATTTTTAATATTCCCATGACCAGGTGGCACTGGAGAAACTTTGGATGTCCTGTTGCTGATCATGAGTGTACCAGACAGTTCCTTGATTGACTGGTTGTCATGAAAATGGTATAGAACCGAGATGTCATAAGTTGGAGCCTGCTGAGTATTGGGGCTAGAGCAGTGGACTATATGGTTGTGAATAAATATCTGTTGTGGGACCACGTGGATCGGCCATTGGCTTCCAAAATACTTGTGACTGACATGGTGCAGGCAGCAGACACTTATATGTAAAGGCATCTTGTTATATTGAGATGATTCAGGGCAATGTTCAGAATTCGGTTGCTATAGTCAAGGGGGAAAGCTATGTGGGATAGATCCATGTTTCGAAAATTCTCCTGAAGACCCTGACCAATCACACGTGACAGAGCTCCCTCCAGAATTGTGTGCCAGTTGAACTCCTTGTATTTCATTAAGCCAATTCCAAACTCCCAGTGCAGCAGTAAGAAACACCACGAAAATGGAGGATGACCAAACGGCTTCACAGACCACACGGGGAGAAACTTAACTCCCAGTGGCCACAGTTTACCAAGAAAAAGAGAATTCAGAACTGCTGTCTCATGTTCATTAGAAAATAAGGAACCATTTCCTCCAGGTCACATAGATGCAGACCCACATTTGATGGTGTCACAACAAAGGAAGCTAAATCTCCTGACAACTTCATATATTTCATGTGCCCAACCTGAGAGGCATTTCCTCAAAGAGTCTTTAGGCCAGCAGAGCTCCAAGTTTGTGGAGTGTTTAACCTCTCCCTTACTTTTGGAAACTGCTCTACCACCTCCAATGTTGTGAACTCCTGAACATTTTCAGTTCCACATATGTAATCACAGGTTTTCGAACTCCTCTCCACTAATTTTGTCTTACTTCGAGTGAAGTAAATGTCAAGGAATTGTTCTGGATGAGAATGGCAAGATTTTTGTGTAGCACATATTTGCATACACATTAGATTCATTTTTCTATTTTCATTTGAAATAATGATCCCTGACACTAACACATACCCTAATAGACTCTGACTACTAATGCTAATATGATGGATAAAAAGAAACGTAACAGAATAGAAATACAGGCCTTTCATAGGAGGCATGGTATATACTTGGATTTGCCTTCGGCTTTATCAAGGGTATGTATTATAAATCTTGTCAAATTTTAATTGTAATATTTCTCCATGAGTTTTATATGTGTGTATATATATATATATATATATATATATATATATATATATATATATATATACACTCTCTAGATTTTTCAAAATATGAAAAAAATGTGTCTTATTAAACACTCTCTAAATTCATTCATATTCATGTATGTGGATATATAATCAACTTTTCACAAGATTATTCTCAGAAACATTCAACCACCTGAAATACATATTTGTTTCCTCGTCCTGAGAACTAACTTCAGTGAATGGTGCTTACAAATCCTAATATTTCTACAGTAACTGACACAGTTTATCATCAAAGCAAGTAGATTCCAAGGGACATGATGTGTATATTGATGTTCATTTTAATTCAACACTGGCACATTACAATTTCTTCTGTTTATGCACATCATAGGATATATATTTCCTCCACAGGTTAGCAAATATATAGGCATTTGTTTCACTTTCAATCACTTCCTGCTTCAGAACACATGCATTCCTCCGTGTTTCTTGACTGGTCTTTTCATGAGACTTCTTTCCAAACACATTATTTTCAATTTCCTTTATCAGTTCTGAAGCAAAACTGAAACAGACTTCATGATAAACCATCACTGTAATATCATCATAAGATGTATAACTGGTTGGAATGAATGATTATATATCAATAAAAGATTTTTTATACATTTTCTGATATCAATTCAATACATTATTTAAAGTGTAACCAGTTATATTATTTATTCACATTATGGTTTATTCATGCATTATCTCTATATTCATAGACACAGGGTACACCTCGTTGTACCCCCAATACTAATTTATACATTTCTAAAATATTGCTCCCAGAAATGGTGGAAGAAATACTCATGTCACCTGATCTACATATGCATGTTATCACAGTAATATTCTGGAAACAAAATGCAAAAGTCACACGTATGATTGTACCAAAGCCTAAAGGGAAACTCAACATGGATTACTAAAAACATCCATGACCAGGTTGCCTAATGCTCTCAAATGTCAATCCTATTGGTGACTACATATTTGTTTCTTCATAAGATTATATATTCAACCTCAAAACTGTTGAAAATGTTTAATTTTTCTCACTCACTTGATACTCTTTGACTGATTTCCTAATGTCTCTATTGATATCTAGTGTCCTACATATTTTCTCCAGTTCAACATTGTGACTGACCCTTCACATGTGCTGACATTGACATTCACTCTCTAACGGAAACACTATTGCTAATGAACTTTGGTCCAAATCCTATACTAGCTCTTCTTCCAAAACATACTGACTATCTTCCTGATCCTATCGACTATCACTTTTTGAGTGGATGTTCTCTACTGCATTCAATCATCCAAGGTGCATGGTCCTATGCCATTGTATATCGATTTTTCTGAAACATGTATGCAGAACGTAATTCAAAGCTACATATGGCAATCAGTTGCCCAATGCACTTCTGAGCTTCAAATCTTACCTAGATTTCTGTTTTCATACGTATATTTCATCTCTATATTCCTATAAATATTGCAGGTTCCCAAGATCATTATTCATTCTGCAGAATGATTCCTAATCCAAATCAAACCTGCTATTTACGATAACCATACACGGTTGCCTCAATCTAACATTACAAAAGAGCAGGGACAGAGTTCGTCTTACAATACAGGAATGTAGGGTATCTTCAAACTGCTGAGAACCTGAAAGTTCGATGCAGAAATAATCCCTGGATAAGATGTCAGCAGCTATGAAGGACCTGTGAGAGCAAAAGCCATCTTCAATGGCAAACAATCTAGACAGGAAAAAGGAATGTATATGCATCAGACTCTCTCTTTGTAAGGTAGAGAAGATGGACCTAACCAGCCCTGCGTGGAGAGCTGTTCTCAGGTGCCTATTTTGATATACCATTGAAACTAGTCAAATTGTCAAAGGAAGTAAGAGCAGCCTCCATCCAATGTGACCCTTGGAAGCAATGGTTAGGGCAAAGTTGTTGCCAAGGCAGTGACCTCATTCAGTTCCTGAAGGAAGTGACCTACCTAACTTCCTTGGTGATGGAACTCTCTGAAATTTTGATGCAAGAAGCCAGGCACCGAGAGCCAGTCCCAGTCCCAGTCCCAGTGCGCTCACTTGTTTGGATTTACCAAGTACAGAGTCAGACCTTCTTGGTACCTACTGATGTGAGGATGGCCAAATGCCAGGAGAGCTCTGACGAGAAGCCTTTCCTGAGATAGCAGGTAGTGGCTAGCCGTTGGCTCCTCACAGCATCACAGAGTTTGCCAAGGAGACAAGATCTGAGACAGGAGAGGTCATTTTGTGGAGAACATAGTATGGCCCACCAGTCAGAGGACACTCCGGATAGTCACAGACCTACTTTTGGGAAGGAGTTGCCTTTGTTTGTGGATGTGAGTTTGCGGTTTTTTCTCATGTTCTGAGAATAGGTAGGAAATGTGGTTGGTTTTGTTTGGAGTCGACTGTTTCTAGTAAGTCTTTTGACAAGGCGACTTTCTATGTCTGTGTATCCACTGTGTCCGTGGTTGTCGACATTAGAAAAGAGAATGCATCAATGGAGGTGTCCTGTCTAGTAGAAAGCTTCCCAGCATTTATCCTGCACAATTGATGAATGGACCGTGGTATGCCTTATGGATAGGAAACACCTACTAACATCCTAAGTTCCTGTTTTCTTCCTGAATTCTGGCCACTCTCCAGAATAAGCTCATGATGTATTGTCCAAGATATGTACCACCTCCAAGCTCTGTGACATGTCCATGTTCTTGATAGCTGAAGGGAATGGGAACATCTCAGAAAACTCAGATATCAGTGTGAGAAGTAAGTCTCAGTGGAGAAACCCTGCTTTGGTCCATTTGCTTACCTTTGGTTCTGTTGCCTTGAATGTCAGGAAGGTCTTTGCATCATGCCACCCCTTTGTGAAGCCTGAAGAAACAGATTTCAAATGGAAATGAATGTGCATCACCTGTGGCTCTTTGCTTAATTGCTTTGGAAAAGAATGTGTCTTAATCAGACACTAGGCTCTGTTTGAGGCTGTGGATAAGATTCTCAGCTCCTGATAGATGTAAAGAAGATCCCATGTGTGCATCCAAAACCAAAATGGCAAAAAGATCAGTCATTGTAGATGAAGTCTCCTGCCTTCCTCCGATAGGTTCCTGACCTCCATCAAGTGAGAATAGGGATTTTTTTTTTGGGTCAAATGAGTTCTTCAAAGTCCTGCAGAAGTACTTGGGTTCTCTCATGATGCCAAATCACATAATGAATCTATACCTGACTGTCAGTAGGCCTCAAATTGGAGAAGCAGAGCAGCGTTAACGGCAGGCTTTTTTGATCACTCCTGGTTCACAGGAAGGGTGTCCAGGCCACCATGAATTTAGACAAATGAGTGGCAAGGGTGCATATTTTGGACACTGTCTTGGCTGCGCCCCTCATGGAAACCTCCAGCCAGAGTTTATAATGACTGTCTATATGGATGAAGATGAGGGACATGTGGGAATGTTTTGGTTTTAATTGTGGTCATTTGTGTGCGGTTGGAAGAGATAACAGGGTCCACATGGGCTTGAACTCTGGTGTGATTCCTCTTAGAGACTGAGTTCTGGAACTGACCTCAGAGAAGTGTTGCCATGAATTGTGTTGGGATTTTAGGAGGCCACGCATAAGAGTTGCCCTTGAAACCTGAGATCTAGGCCCAGGGTGGCTTTCCACAGAGAACTGAAATTCTCAGCAAGGATATCGCATGATTTTATTCTGAAAAACTTGGCAGCCATAGTTAAGAGTCAAAAGACACAGGGACCTCCCGTTGTAGACCTCAATGGGCCTAGCTTCATGTGACCTTTTGGCCACTGTTTGGGAAGCCTTGCCTGTGAGAGTTTTTCAGGGCTTTCATTGAAATGAGAGTCCTCCCCATGTAATGGTTCCTGGAAGAATGGAAACCCCAAAGTGCCTCCAACTTCATTCTTGAAAAATGGATAGATAAATACCATGATGTTTTTGAAATTCCCAATGACCAAGTGGCACTGGAGAACCATTGGTTGTTCTCTTGCTGATCATTAGTGTTACAGACAGTGCCTTCATTGGCTGGGTTTCATGAAAATGGTGTGGAACAGAGATGCCAGTAAGTTGGAGCCTGCTGAGTAGTGGGCCTAGAGCAGTGGTGGGCAGGTGTGTGATAATACAACTGTGGTGTGGCCATGTGGATCAGCCATTGGCTTCCAAATAGCTTGTGACTGACTTGGTACAGCCAGCAGACTATTATATGAAAAGGCATCTTGTTATATGGAGAGGTTTCTGGGCAATGTTCAGAATCAGGTTGCAATGGTCAAGGGGGCAAGCTATGTGGGATAGAACCCTGGTTGGTGAATTCTCCTGCAGACCCTGACCCAACACACGTCACAGAACTCCCTCTAGCACTATATCCTAGTTGAACTCCTTGTATTTCGTGAAGCAAATACCAAACTCCCAGTGCAGCAGCAAGAAACACCACAAAAAGTTCAGGATGACCAAATGGCTTCACAGTCCACTCAGGGAGACACTAAGCTTCCAGTGGCCACAGTTTACCAACAAAGAGAGAAATCAACACGGGTACCTAATGTTCAATGGAAAATAAGAAACGATGTCCTCCAGGTCACATAGATGCAGATCCAGCTTTGATGGTCTCACCAGAAATGAAGCTAAAGCTCCGGACAACAAGATATATTTCATGTGTCCAAACTCAGAGGCAGTTTCTCAAGAAGGCTTTTGGCCAGCAGAGTTCCATGTTTGTGGAGTGTTTACGCAGTCACTTACTTTTGGAAACTCCTCTACCACCTCCAAGGTTGTGAACTCCTGAGGATTTTCCATTCCAGATATGTATTCACAGATTTTCTAACTCTTCTCTTCGAATTGCATCTTACATAGGGTGAAGATAATGTCAATGGATTTTTCTGGATGAGAGTGGGAAGACTTTTGTGTAGGACATATTTGCATACATATTGGATTCATTTTCCAATTTTCCATTTGAAATACTGAATCCCTGACACTAAACCATACCCTACTAGTGTCTGACTACTAATCCTAATATGAGGCAGAAAAATAACCCAAACATAATAGAAATACAAACAGTTCAGAGGAGGCATGGTGTATAGTTGGACTTGCCTTTTGCATTATAAAGGTTAGGAGTTATTAATCTAGACAATTTTTGTTGCAATAGTTGTCCATGTGATTTTAAAGATAACAAATATGTGAATTCTTGTCTCTCTTTCTCTGTAGCCTACTCAGCACATATATTTTTATATGCACATAGAGAATCCTACCTGGTACTACACGTACATTCTTGTGAGGTGGCTGACTTGGCAGATACAAATTGAGAGAAGAGATCACTCCTCATAAATGCCGTTGGAACTGAAAATTCAACCTATGGGTGAGCTTCCTAGAGAACAAAATTATACACAAATCTTTGTTCAGTAAAATGAATATTTTTGGATCTGTGGATGATATATATTTCATGGTGAATTTTGATTGGCATATATTGCTATTTTTAATGTCTCTCTGTGTGTGTGTGTGTGTGTGTGTATATATATATATATATATATATATATATATATATATATATATACACACACTCTCTCCATATTTTTCAAAATATGAAATATATTTGTCTTATATACACTTCCTAATTTCATTCATGTTCATGAACGTCGATTTATAATCAACGTTTCAGAAGATTATTCTCAGAAAATTTCATCCACCTGAAATACATATTTGATTCCTAGTGCTGAAAACTAACTTCAGTGAATGGTGCATACAAATCCTAACATTTCTACAGTAACTGACACAGTTTATCATCAATGCAAGTAGATTCCTATGGGACATGATGTGTATATCGACGTTCATTTTTATTCAACACTGGGACATTACAATTTCTTCAGTTTATGCACATCATAGGATATATATTTCCTCCACAATTTAGCAAATTTATAGGCATTTGTTTCAATTTCAATCACTTCCTGCTTCAGAACACATGTTTTCCTCCATGTTTCTTGACTGATCTTTTCATGAGATTACTTTCCAAACACATTATTTTCGATTTCCTTTATCACTTTTAAAGCAAAACGGACACACACTTTATGATAAACCATAACTATAATATCACTATTAGATGTATAACTGGTTGGAATGAATGATTTTATATCAATAAAAGATTTCTTATATATTATCTGATATCAATTCAATACATTTTGTAAAGTGGAACCAGTTATATTATTTATTCACAGTATGGTCTATTCATGCATTATCTCTATATTAATAGACACAGGTTACACCTCTTTGTATCCTCAATACTAATTTATACATCTTCAAAATATTGCTCCCAGAAATGGTGGAAGAAATACTCATATCACCTGATCTACATATGCATGGTATCACAGTAATATTCTGGACACAAAATGCAAAATTCACATGTATGACTGTACCAAAGCCTAAATGGAAACTGAACATGGATTACTAAAAACATCCATGACCAGGTTGCCTAATGCTCTCAAATGTCAATCCTATTGGTGACTACATATTTGTTTCTTCCTAAGATTATATATTCAACCTCAATACCATTGAAAATGTCTAATTTTTTCACTCACTTTGTACTTTTCCTGATTTCCTAATGTCTCTATTGATATCTACTTTCCTACATATTTTCTCCAGTTCAACATTGTGACTGACCCTTCACATGTGCTGACATTGACATTCACTCTCTAACCGAAACCCTATTGCTTATGAACTTTGGTCCAAATCCTATACTTACTCTTCTTCGAAAAAATACTGACTATCTTCCTGATCCTATCAACTATCCCTTTTTGAGTGGATGTTCTCTACTACATTCAATCATCCAAGGTACAAGGTCCTATGCTATTGTATATCGATTTTTCTGAAACATGTATGCAGAACGTAATTCAAAGCTACGTATCACAATCAGTTGCCCAATGCACTTCTGAGCTTCAAATCTTACCTAGATTTCTGTTTTCATACTTATATTTCATCTCTATATTCCTATAAATATTGCAGGTTCCCAAGACCATTATTCATCCCGCAGAATGATTCCTAACCCAAATCGAACCTGTAATTAACCCTAACCATACACTGTTGCCTCAATCTAAAATTACAAAAGAGCAGGGACAGAGTTCATCTTACAATACAGTAATGTAGGGTATCTTCCAACTGCTGAGAACCTCAAAGTTCGATGCAGAAATGATCCCTGGAGAAGATGTAGGCAGCTATGAAGGATCTGAGAGAGCAAAAGCCATCTTCCATAGCAAACAACCTGAACAGGATGAAGGGATGTGTATGCATCAGCCTTTCTCTTCTTAATGTAGAGAAGATGGACCTAAGCAGGCCTGCGTGGAGAGCTGTTCCCAGGTGCCTATTTTGATATACCATTTTAACTAGTCAAATTCTCACACATAGTAGGAGCAGCCTCCATCTAAAGGGACCCTTGGAAGAAACTGTTAGGACAAAGTTGTTGCCAAGAGAGGGACCTCATTCAGTTCCTGAATGAAGTGACCTAGCTAACTTCCTTGGTGATGGAACTCTCTGAAATTGTGATGCAAGAAGCCAGGCACCGAGAGCCAGTCCCAGTCCCAGTCCCAGTGGGCTCACTTGTTTGGATTTACCAAGTACAAGTAAGACTTTCTTGGTACCTACTGATGTGAGGATGGCCAAATGCCAGTTGAGCTCTGAAGAGGGGCCTTTTCTGAGATAGCAGGTAGTGGCTAACTGCAGGCTCCTCACAGCATCACAGAGTTGGCCAAGGAGACATGATCTGAAAGTGGAAAGGCCATTTTGAGAGGAACATAGTATACCCAACAGTCAGAGGACACTCTGGATAGTCACACACCCACTTTTGGGAAGGAGGTGCCTTTATGTGTGTGGGTGTGAGTTTATGGTTTTGTCTCATGTTCTGAGAATAGGTAGAAAAGGTGGTTGGTTTGGTTTGGAGTCGACTGTTTCTAGTTACTCTTTTGACAAGGCAAGTGTTTCTATGTCTTTGTATCCACTGTGTCCGTGGTTTTAGACATTAGAAAAGAGAATGCATAAATGGAGGTGTCCTGTCTAGTAGAAAGCTTCCCAGCATTCATCGTTCACAATTGATAAATGGACTGTGGTTTGCCTTATGGATAGGAAACAACTACTAACTTCCTAAGTTCCTGTTTTCTTCCTGAATTCTGGCCACTCTCCAGAATAAGCTCATGATTTATTGTCCAAGATATGTACCACCTCCAAGCTCTGTGACATGTCCATGTTCTTGATAGCTGAAGGGAATGGGAACATCTCTGAAAACTCAGATATTAGTGTGAGCAGTAGAGTCTCAGTGGAGAAACCCTGCTTTGGTCCATTTGCTTACCTATGGTTCTGTTGCCTTGAATGTCAGGAAGGTCTTTGCCTCAGGCCTCCCCTTTTAGAAGCCTGAAGAAACAGTTTTCAAATTTAAATGAATGGGTATCACGTGTGGCTCTTTGCTTAATTGCTTTGGAAAGGGATGTGTCTTAATCAGACACTAGGCCCTGATTGAGGGGGTGGCTAAGATTCTCAGCTCCTGATAAATCTAAAGAAGATCCCATGTGTGCATCCAAAACCAAAATGGCAAAATGATCAGTCATTGTGGATGAAGTCTCTTGTCTTCCTGTGTTAGGTCCTGAACTCCATCAAGTGAGAATAGGATTCCTTTGGGTCAAATGAGTTCTTCAAAGTCCTGCAGAAGTGCTTGGGTTCTCTCATGATGCCAAATCACATAAGCAATCTATACCTGACATTCATTAGGCCTCAAATTGGAGAAGCAGAGCAGTATTAACAGCAGGCCTATATTATCACTCCTTGTTCACAGGATGGGTTTCCAGGCCACCCTAAATTTAGACAAATGAGGGGCAAGGGTGCATATTTTGGACACTGTCTTGGGCTGCGCCCCTCATGGAAACCTCCAGCCAGAGTTTATGATGAGTGTCTATATGGATGAAGATGAGGGCCATGTGGAAATGTTTTGGTTTTAATTGTGGTCATTTGTGTGGCGGTTGGAAGAGATGACTGGGTCTACATGGGCTTGAACTCTGGTGTGATTTCCCTTAGAGACTGAGTTTGGGAACTGATGACAGAGAAGTATTGCCATGAATTGTGTTGGGATTGTAGGAGGCCACACATGAGAGTTGCCCTTGAAACCTGAGATCTAGGCCCAGAATGGCTTTCCACAGAGAACTGAAAATCTCAGCAAAGATATCACATGATTTTATTCTGAAAAACTTGGCAGCCATAGTTAGAGTCAAAAGACACATGGACCTCACATTGTAGACCTCAATGGGCCTGGCTTCATGTGACCTTTTGGCCACTGTTTGGGAAGCCTTGCCTATGAGAGTTCCTCAGAGCTTTCATTGAAATTAGCTTCCTCCCCATGTAATGGTTCCTAGATGAATGGAAACCCCAAAGTGCCTCCAACTACATTCTTGAAAAATGAATAGATAAACACCATGAAATTTTTGAAATTCCCAATGACCAGGTGGCACTGGAGAACCATTGGATGTCCTGTTGCTGATCATAAGTATAACAGACAGTGCCTTGATTGACTGGGTTTCATGAAAATTGTGTAGTACAGAGATGCCAGTAAGTTGGAGGCTGCTGAGTAGTGGGCCTAGAGCAGTGGTGGGCAGATGTGTGGTAATACATCTGTGTTGTGGCCATGTGGATCTGCCATTGGCTTTCAAATGGCTTGTGACTGACTTGGTGCAGCCAGGAGACCATTATATGAAAAGGCATCTTGTTATATGCAGGGGTTTCAGGGCAATGATCATAATCAGGTTTCTATGGTCAAGGCGATAAGCAATGTGGGATAGAAGCCTAGTTGGTGCATTTTCCTGCAGAGCCTGACCCACCACACGTTACAAGACTCCCTCAAGCACTGTGTGCCAGTTGAACTCCTTGTATGTCATGAAGCAAATACCAAACTCCCAGTGTAGCAGCAAGAAACACCACGAAAAGTGGAGGATGACCAAATGGCTTCAAAGTCCACACGGGGAGTCACATTGCCCGAAGTGGCCACAGTTTACCTACAAAGAGAGACTTCAGCACTGGTGCCTCATGTTCATTGGAAAATAAGAAACCATGTCCTCTAGGTCACATAGATGCAGACCCAGCTTTGATGGTCTCACAACAAAGGTAGGTAAAGCTCCTGACAAAAACATATATTTCAAGTGCACAACCTCAGGGGCAGTTTCTCAAGAAGTCTTTAGTCCAGCAGAGCTCCATGTTTGTGAAGTGTTTACCCTGTTCCTTACTTTTGGAAATTCATCAACCACTTGCAAAGTTGTGAAATCATGAGCATATTCAATTCCAGATATGTACTCACAGATTTTTTACCTCTTTTCATATAATTGTGAATTACTTAAGGTGAGGGTAAGTCAAGGCATTGTTCAGGATGAGAGTGGAAAGATTTTTTGTATCACAATTTTGCATACACTTTGGATTAATTTTCCTAGTTGAACAACATTATACATAAATCCATGTTCAGTATAATAAATATTTTTGCATCCGTGGATGATATATATTTCACTATGAATTTCAATTGGCATACATATTGCTACTTTTTAATGTCTTTGTTTTTTTTGTATATATATATATATATATATATATATATATATATATATATATATATATATATATATCTCCTATCCAGATTTTTCAAAATATATGTGTTTTATTATACACTCTCTAAATTCTATTATGTTCATATATGTGGATGTATAATCAACTTTTCACAAGATTATACTCAGAAATATTCATCCACCTGAAATACATATTTGTTTCCTAATACAGACAACTAACTTCAGTGAACGATGCATACAAATCCTAATATTTCTACAGTAACAGACTCAGTTTTACATCAATGCAAGTAGATTCCTATGGGGCATGAATGTATTTTGACGTTCATTTTTATTCAAGACTTGTACGTTGCTATTTCTTCAGTTTATGCACATCATATGATATATATTTCATCCACAAGTTAGCATATTTATAGGCATTTGTTTCACTTTCAATCACTTCAAGCTTCAGAACAAATGTATTCCTCCATGTTTCTTGACAGGTCGTTTCATGAGACTACTTTCTTAACACATGATTTTTGAATTACATAATCACTTTTGAAGCAAAAATCACACCCTTCATGAAACCATAACCATAATATTACCATTAGATGTATAACTAGTTGGAATGAATGATAGTATTTCAATATAAGATTTCTTATATATTTTAAGATATCAATTCAATCCATTATTTTATGTAGAACTAGTTATATTATTAATTCACAGTGTGGTCTACTCATGCATTTTCTCTAGATTCATATACACAGGGTACATCTCTTTGTACCCCCAATACTAATTTATACATCTTCAAAATATTGCTTCAAAAAATGGTGGAAGAATTACTCATGTAACCTGATCTACATATATATTTTATCACAGTGATATTCTGGACACAAAACGCAAAGCTCACACTTATGTTTGTACCATAGCCTAAATGGAAATTGAACATGTATTACTATAAACATCCATGTCCAGGTTGTCTAATGCTCAATATCAATCCTATTGGTGACTACATATTTGTTTCTTCCTAAGATTATATATTCAAACTCAACCCTGTTGGAAATGTCTAATCCTATCACTCACATTATACTTTGCCTTATTTCCTAATGTGTCTATTGATATCTGTTTTCCTACATATTTTCCCCTGTTCATCATGTGACTGACTCTTCTCATGTGCTGACATTTACGTTCACTCTCTAACCAAAAACCTATTACTAATGAAATTTGTTCCAAAACCTATACTCACTCTTCTTCCTAAACCTACTGACTATCCCAGTTTGAGTGGATGTTCTCTTCTACATTCAATCATCCAAGGTACAAGGTCTTTTGCCATTCGATATCGAATTATGTGAGACAACTGTTCAGAATGTAATTCAAAGCTAAGTATCCCAATCAAGGGCAAAATGCCCTTCTGGGCTTCAAGTCTTACCTAGATTTCTGTTTTCATACTTATATTTCACCAATATATTCTTATAAATATTGCATGTTCCAATACCATTATTCATCTCACAGAATGATTCCTAACCCAAATGGAACATGTTATTAACCCTAAGAATGCACCGTTCCCTCAATCTAATTTTACAGAAGAACAGGGACAGAGTTTGACTTATAATACAGAAATGTAGGTGATCTTCCACCTGCTGAGAACCTCAAAGGTCCATGTAGAAATGATCCCTGGAGAAGATGTAGGCAGCTATGAAAGACCTGAGAGAGCAAAAGTCATCTTCCATGGCAAACATCCTGGTCAGGATGAAAGGATATGTCTGAATCAGCCTCTCTCTTCTTAATGTAGAGAAGATGGACCAAACCAGGCCTGTGTGGAGAGCTGTTCCAGGAGCCTATGGTTTATCTACCATTCTAACTTGTGAAAATTTCAAAGGAAGTAGGGGCAGCCTCCGTTTCATTGGTCAATTGAAAGCAACTGTGAGGACAAAGTGTTTGCCAAGGCAGTGACCTCATTCAGTTCCTTAAAGAAATGACCACACCTCACACTTTTGGTGATGGAACACTGTGAACTTTTGATCCAGAAAGCCAGGAACCCAGAGTCAGTCCCAGTCCCAGTCCCATTGGGCTCGCTTGTTTTGGTTGAACAAGGACAGAGACATTATTTTTTGGTCCTACTGTTGTGAGGATGACCAAATGCCAGGAAAGCTCTGAAAACTGGCCTTTCCAGAGAAAGCAGGTAGTGGCTCATCGCGGACTCCTGACAACTTCACAGAGTTGGCTAAGGAGACCAGATCTGAGACAGGACAGGCCATGTTGGGGGAATATATTATGGCCCACGAGTCAGACCACCCTCTGGATAGTCACAGACCTACTTGGGGGAAGGAGGTGCCTTTCTGGTTGTGGGTGTGAGTTTTTGGTTTTTTCTCATGTTCTGAGAATAGATAGGAAAGGCGGTTTGTTTGGTTTGGAATGGACTGTTTCTAGTAAGTCATGTGACAAGGCGAGTGTTTCTATGTCTGTATGTCCCACTGTGTCCGTGGTTGTAGACATTAGAAAATAGAATGCATCAATGGATGTGTCCTGTCTAGTAGAAAACTTCCCAGTATTCATCCTGCCCAATTTATGATTAGGCAGAAGATTGTCTTATGGATGGGCAACACCTGCTATCTTCCTAATTTCCTATTTTCTTCCTGAATTCTGGCCACACTCCAGAATAGGCTCATGGTTTTGAGTAAAAGATATGTACCACCTCCAAGCTCTGTGATATGGCCATGTACTGGATAGCTGAAGGGACTGGCGAGCACCTCAGAAAACTCAGATATCAGTTAGACCAGAAAAGTCACAGTGGAGAAACCCTGCTTTGGGCCTTTTGCTTACCTATTTTTCTTTTGCCCTGAATGTCAGGAAGGTCTTTGCCTCCAGCCACCCCTTTGTGAAGCCCTAAGAAACAGTTTTCAAATGGAAATGAATGGGCATCACCTGTGGCTCTTTGCTTAATTGCTTTGGAAAGGGATGTGTCGGAATCAGCCTCCTGGCCCTGTGTGAGGCTGTGGCTTAGATTATCAGCACCTGATGAATCTAAAGAAAGATCCCATGTGTGCATCCAAAATCAAAGGGCAAAAATTGCAGTCATTGTGGATGAAGTCTCTAGCTTTCCTCTGTAAGGTTTCTCACTTCAATCAAGTGAGAATAGGGATCCTTTGGGTCAAAAGAATTCTCCAAATCCCTGCAAAGCTTGCCCATGTGTGCTTGGATTTTCTCATGACTCCAAATCACATAAAGAATCTAAACCCCACAGTCAGAAAGCCTCAAATTGTAGAAGTGGAAAAGTATTAATGGCAGACCTATTTGATTACTCCTGGTTCACATGAAGGGTGTCCAGGCCACTGAGATTTTAGGCAAATGAGGGACAAGGGAGCTTATTTTGGACACTGTCTTTGACTGCGCCCCTAATGGAAAACTCCAGCCAAAGGTTATGAAGAAGATGAGGGCCGTGTGGGAGTGTTTTGGTTTTAATTGTGGTAATTTGTGTGGCAGTTGCAAGAGATGATTGGGTCCACCTGGGCTTGAACTCTGGTGTGATTCCCCTTAGAGACTGAGTTCTGGAACTGACCTCAGAGAAGTATTGCCATCAATTGATTTGGGATTTTAGGAGACCACACATGAGAGTGACCATTGGAAACTGAGATCTAGGCCCAGATTGACTTTCCACAGATCACTGGGAATCTCAGTGAGGAAATCACATTATTTTATTCTGAAAGACTTGGCAGCCATAGTTGAGAGTCAAAAAACACATGGACCTCACATTGTAGAACTCAATAGGCCTGGCTTCATGCTACCTTTTGGCCACTCTTTGGGAAGCCTTGCCCTTGAGAGTTCCCCAGAGCTTTCATTGAAATGAGCTTCCTCACCATTTAACAGGTCCTGAATATATTGAAACCCACAGTGCCTCCAACATCATCCTTGAAAAATGGCTAACAGATACCACGAAATTTTTGAAATTCCCAAGACCAGGTGGCACTGGAGAACCTTTGGATGTCCTGATGCTGATCTTGAGTACACCAGACAGTGCCTGGATTCACTAGGTTTCATGAAAATAGTGTTGAATAGAGATGCCAGTACGTTGGAGCCTGCTGAATAGTGGGCCTAGAACAGTGCTTGGCAGGTGTGTGATAAAACATGTGGTGGGGCAATGTGGATCTGCATTTGGCTTCCAAATGGCTTGTTACTGACATGGTGCAGCCAGTAGATACTTCTGTGTAAAGGTATCTTGTTATATGGAGAGCTTTCAGGGCAATGTTCAGAATCAGGTTGCTATGGTCAAGGGGGCAAGCTATGTGGGATAGAAGCCTGGTTGGTGCATTCTCCTGCAGACCCTGACCCACCACTCGTCACAGAACTCCCTCCAGCACTGTGACACAGTTGAACTCCTTGTATTTCGTGAAGCAAATACCAAATCCCCAATGCAGCCGCAACAAACACCACGAAAATTGGAGGATGACCAAATGGCTTCACAGCCCACACTGGGAGACACTTAGCCCCCAGTGTCCACAGGTTACCTACAAAGTGAGAATTCAGCACTGCTGCCTCATTTTCATTAGAAAATAAGAAACCGTGTCCTCCAGGTCACATAGATGCAGACCCAGGTTTGATGGTCTCACTACAAAGGAATCTAAAGCTTGTGACAACAAGATATATTTCAAGTGCCCAAATTCAGAGGCAGTTTCTCAAGAAGTCTTTAGTCCAACAGAACTCCATGTTTGTGGAGTGTTCACCCTGTCCCTTACTTTTGCAAACTCCTCTACCACCTCCAAGGTTTCAAAATCCTGAGCATATTCCATTCAAGATGTGTTTTCACTGATTTTCTAACTCTTCTCCTCTAATGATGTTTTAGTTGGAGCGAAGGTACTGTCAAGGCATTGTTCTGGATAAGAGTGGAAACATTTTTGTGTAGCACATGTTTACATACACATTGTATTCATTTTCCAATTTTCCATTCGAAATACTGAATCCCTGACACTAACCCCTACCCTACTATATTCTGACTACTAATACTAATATGATGGAGAAAAATAACCCAAAGAGAATGAAAATACAACCATTTCAGAGGAGGCATGGTGTATAGTTGGACTTACCTTTTGCATTATATAGGGTAGGATTTATAAATCTAGTCAATTTTTTGTTGAAATAGTTCTCCATGTTTTTTTTAAAGTTAACCACCTATGAATTCCTTTCTCCCTTTCTCTGTAGCCTATTCACCACCTGTATTTTTATATGCACAGATAGAATCCTACCTGGTACCACACGTACATTCTTGTGAGGTGGCTGACTTGGCAGATACAAATTGTAAGGGATCACTCCTCTTAAACGATGTTGGAACCGAAAATTTAAATTATGGGTGATCTTCCTACTTGAACAATATTATTCATAAATCCATGTTCAGTAAAATAAATATTTTTCTATCTGTCGATGATATATATTTCATTATAAATTTCAATTGGCATATATATTGCTGTTTTTAATGTGTGTGTGTGTGTACGTATATATATATATATATATATATATATATATATATATATATATATATATATATATACACTCTCCAGATTTTTCAACAAATGAAATATGTGTCTTATTTTACACTCATCAAATTCATTCATATTCATGTATGTGGATTTATAATCAACTTTTCACAAGATTATTCTTAGAAATATTCAATCACCTGAAATACATATTTGTTTCCTAGTACTGAAAACTAACTTCAGTGAATGGTGCATAAGAATCCTAATATTTCTACAGTAACTGACCCAGTTTAATATTAATGCAAGTAGATTCCAATCGGACATGATGTGTATTTTGACGTTCATTTTTATTCAACACTGGTAGATTAGTATTTCTTCAATTAATGCACATCATAGGATATAAATTTCATCCACAAGTTAGGAAATTTATAGGCATTTGTTTCACTATCAATCACTTTCTGCTTCAGAACACATGTATTTCTCCATGTTTCTTGACTGGTCTTTAAATGAGAAAAGGGATGGACAAGGCAAGGAAAGGCACCTAAGTTAGCACCGAATACAGGGAAACAGTCCTATTTGGTTGCAACCAGATTTAAAGGGCATTGCTTCTGTTGTAATCAGTTACTTCCCTGAACCCCAAGTTTAGGTTGTTTCAGAATTTTGTACCCAACATGTAAGGGAGCGGCTCAGAAGTTCACAGTCTGCAGAAGTTCAGAGAAAGCAGTTTTTGTTTCTGTTTTTTTTTCTCTGTTCTG
This sequence comes from Callospermophilus lateralis, assembly GCF_048772815.1. NCBI lineage: Eukaryota > Metazoa > Chordata > Mammalia > Rodentia > Sciuridae > Callospermophilus > Callospermophilus lateralis. The sequence goes on from NW_027513446.1 coordinate 49,592, forward strand.
GGCAAGTTAACATTTTAAGGACACCTGGGAGGGGGAGAGCTTTTTTCTTCTCTTTCTTTTTTCTCCCTGCCAGCTGTTACCATGGAGTCCAGTTGGTAACTTCTTTATCTTAGAAATGTAGCCATCTCTGTGAAGCCTCGATTTGAGGCCAGAGGCCTTGTTCACATATTGCCAGCATTGTGACTGACTCTATCCAAACACATTATTTTGGATTTCCATAATCGCTTTTGAAGCAAAACTAACATATCTTCATGATAAACCATAACCATAATATTAATATTAGATGTATAACTGGTTAGAATGAATGATTGTAAATCAATATAAGATTTCTTATATATTTTCAAATATCAATTCAATCCATGATTTAAAGTGGAAACAGTTATATTATTTATTCACTGTATGGTCTATTCATGCATTATCTCTATATTCATGGACAAAGTGTACACCTCTTTGTACACCCAATACCCATTTATATGCCTTCAAAATATTGCTCCCAGAAATGGTGGAAGAAATACTTGTGTCACCAGATCTACATATATATTTTATCACAGTAAAATTCTGGACACAAATGCAAAGGTCACACTTAGATTGTACCAAAGCCTAAATAGAAAGTGAGCATGGTTTACAAAAATCATCCATGTCAAGGTTGCCTTATGCTCTCAAATGTCAATCCCATTGGTGACTACATATTTGTTTCTTCCTAAGATTATATATTCAAACTCACCCTGTTGAAAATGTCTAATTGTATCACTCACTTTATACTTTGCCTGATTTAGTAATGTCTTTATTGATATCTGCTTTCCTACATATTTTCCTCAGTTCATTATTGTGACTGTTCTCATGTGCTGACATTTATATTCACTCTCTAACAGAACCCCTATTGCTAAAGAACTTTTGTTCAAAATCCTATACTCAGTCTTCTTCCCAAACCTACCGACTATCTTCTTAATCCTACAGGCTATCCCTTTTTGACTGGATTTTCTCTTATACATTCAATCATTCAAGTAATGTTCGTGCGAGCATCAGAGGTAGAGACCACGAAGAGACTGTCTCATGCAACAGCAAAAGGTTTATTGGAGGTCAAGCATGCTGGGGCTCAGAGCTCACAGAAATAGAGCAGAGAGCCCTGAGAACAGCTTAAGCAGAGCTTATATTCTTTCCTTGGAAAGGGCAGGGACGGAAGTTTATTGATGGGTCACGGTGAGTGGGCGGTTTGCATGTAAACGGGTGAGGGAATACATTCTGCAATTTGGCAGTTGGGGACAGCACATTCTGGGAACAAAATTAGCAAAGAGTTCTCAATATTTCAACAGTGTTTTGTTAAGCATACAGAAAAATAGGAAGTTACAAGTACCTATTTTGTTAACCTTTCATTCCCCACTTCTTCTTCTGGCTACTTATAATTATAAAAGTGATCAAGGCTGGTGTCACATTCTATGTCTGCAAGTGGGTTATTACCATAAGTTTAACTTGTCCAATTTGAGCTTGGAGAAAAAAAATTACACGTTTGAGCAAACAGGGTTTTATACTTTGCAGTAATATGAGGATTATTATTGGACAGGCCATGGTTGATAAAAACATAGTTAACCAGAGGGAATGTATGGATCAGAATCAAACCACCCTTTTTGGGCCTCTCTCAGTGACGCTCTTCAAGGAGTCTTTTTAATTTACTCATAGATTTTTTTTACAACTCCAGTATGGTCGGCATAAAAACAATATTTTTCCCTCAATGCAGCACAAAGGCCCCCTTCTCTCATGAATGGGCGGTCCAACCCTCGACTGTTCTGTAAAACAACTTCAGACAGAGAGGATAAATATTCCTGCAAAGCTGTGATGGAGGTTTCTACTATCTTTAAGTTTTGTTCTATTGCTGCTTCTAATTGGGTCATTTGTTGTGTCCCATGGACTAGGGCAGGGGTTTCTGTGCCCACCCCTGCAGCAACTCCTATTCCTAATAGGATGGCTAAAGTTAGGGATATATGTTCCCAGTGGAACCGTGTTGTATGCCCGCCTGTTTGAATTTCAAATGAACCTGCATCATTATAGAGCACTCTGGGAAACATCTGCACCATTACACAATTAATCACATCTGTTGACCATTTCATGAAAACATAAACAATGTTTAAGTATATAGAATTATACTGTTGTAGGGACAGACAAGGCAAGGCACCTAAGATAGCACCGAAAACAGGGAAACAGTGCTATTTGGTTGCAACTGGATTCAGAGTGCATTGCTTCTGTTGTAATCAATTAACGCCCTGAACCCCAAGGTTAGGTAGTTTCAGAATTTTGTACCCAACATGAAAGAAAAGGGGCTCAGAAGTTCACAGTCGGCAGAACTTCACAAAAGGATTTTTTTTTTGTTATTTCCTCTGTTCTGGGCAAGTTAACTTTTCAAGGACACCTGGGAGGGGGAGAGCTTTTTCTTCCTTTTCTTTTATCCTCCTTCAGCTGTTACCATGAAGCCCAGTTGGTATATTTTATTTTAGAAATGTAGCCATCTCTGTGAAGCCCCAGCTCAAGGCCAGAGGCCTTGTTCACATATTGTGTGAAAAACTATTAAGGGGTTGTCTAGCTTAGAAGTGCTGATTTTTCCAAGCAGTGGCCAAGTATAACAGGGCAACAGAAAAAGAGCAAGTTTATCTACACTGAACTCTTTTATAGGGACTCTTTTGCTGAAAGTTCTAAAGTCATCCATGGTGAAGACTTCTGGAGAAGTTCAGTTAAGATTTTTCTGTGGGCCTGGTATAGAGGGGAAAGACGGGGAAGGCGAGGAATGAGAGCAGCTCTGGGGATCTGAGAATGAGAAAAGAGAGATGAAAAAGCATAATGGAAAAGGGGTTTGGGATTTTCCTAGGAACAAATTCTTGAGCAGTAGAACAGGTAGAACAGAGGGGAAGACGGGAGTGAGTATCCCAGAAAGCCTGGGAGGGATTTTAAATTCTTAGTAACCTGTTTTCAGTGATGACAAAGCAACTTTAAAGGCCATTTTTATTACATCTTGGATAGGGGTCTGAGGGCTCTTCTCAGCTGGTTTGAGCTTTGGGTTACCTGGTAAGATTACCTGGGGAGACCGGGTGTAGGCACTGACAGGAGAAGAGAGGAGTGAGTGTTTAGAGGGGTACCTCAGTACCTGCTACCTCAGCAAGGGAGCAATGATCTGAGAACTGGCGGAGGTTTGGGTTTTTGATCTAGTAACTGGAGGAGAGAAATCAGGTTGCTGAGGTGGGACTGACAGTAGAGAGTCTGGAGCAGAAGCCTGAGGGTGAGGATCTATTGGAGATGCATAGTTCAGGAAGTGAGCGAAGGAGGTAAAAGGCCTCCACATAGGGGAATTTCCTTTCATCCTCTTGAGCACTTGCAGAAGTTAAAAAGGTAACACAGAATTTGAGGATCTAGAGACTCCTCTGGGGGCCATCAGTTTTGGTTGTCTAATTGGTAATATGCCCAATGCTGTGTACTGAATTTGATGAGGATTTTGCGTTCCACCAGGCAGCCCCTGTATGCTCAAATCCCCATCACTTACAGAAGAAGTTGGCTTTCCCTCCACACAGCCATGGCTCTTTGTGGCTTTGATAGTCTGCTGGGCAAACATACTAATCTAGTCTAGCCAACCTGCATCTGGCTCACGTGTCCCTAAATCCCTAATGTTTGTTTCCATTATCTATGGTATGGAAGTGATTTAATTGAATTTTAGTGGGATTTTCATCAGCGATATCCTAATAGGAAAGACTTATAGCCAGCTGACAAATGTCTGGGTGGAGAGATAGCCACCAGGTCCCTAAGGGAGCTGTATACGAGTTAGAGCATACTTCTTGTCTAGTAGGATTTGTGATAAGCCATCGCTGCTGAACGGGCTGATGAGCGTTAGGTGTACTGGTGGCCAAGGGGAGAGTCTACAGCCTTATCCACATAGCGAATATGCAATTTGAAATGGTTACCAGTCTTTCCCAGTTTCCAGACAGAGTCTGGACAGGGCGCAGGCTTGAGATGAGAGGCATGGATCCAGGAAGTGTTTCCATCTACTTTTACCGCTGTAGGTGTTATAATTAGCACCTGGTATGGTCCTTTCAAGCAGGGTTCCAGGGATGACACCTGATGTTGTCTTATGTAGATGAAGTCCCTTACTTGATATCAATGTGGAGTCCCCTTGTCCCCAGGTTGCAACGCAGTTGTCAGCTGTTTTCACCGGTATCATTGAGTTCTTTCAAGAGATTTAATTCTGTCAAGCAAGGGGGTGTGGAAGGCATCGTTAGGTCTTAGAGTTGGGGTTACATGCCTTACTGGAGGAGGTGCACCATAGAGAAATTCATAGGGGGTGAGTTTACACAAAGAAACAGAGGGAGTATTTCTTGCATGAAACAGTGGATAAGGCAGGGGCATAGTCTAATATTTTATGCCGGTCTCTAAGCTTAATTTCGTTAAGGTCTCTTTAATGGTTCAATTTATTTTTTTTTCCTGTCCTGAGCTCTGGGGTCTAGAAGCACAATGTAACTTCCAATTAATCCCCTGGGTCCTGGCTAAGCCCTAACTTACCCGGTCCATGAACACAGTTCAATTATCAGACCCTATTACCTTAGGCAGGCCTTGTCTTGAAAAAATATCTTAATATCTTTCAGGATCTTCTTGACCACCGTTTGAGCCGGGTTTTTTTTTTTTTTTTTTTTTTTTGTGAGAAAGGATTCAATCCATCCTGAAAATTTATCTACAAAGACTAGGAGATATTTAAGTCTATACCTTGCTGGCTTAATTTCAGTAAAGTCTAATTCCCAGAATTGTCCTGGTCTGGTTCATCGTAGGTGCTTTCCTGCAGGAAGCTTGGAAGGGTAAGCATTAACCAATTGACAGAAGCGACAGGCTTTTGTTACCCGTTCAGTTATTTTTTTTCACTGTGAGTAAGTTAGTCGAAATCTCTGTTCCTGATCTTTCAGGAATGCCTGCAGTTTCTTTGAACCAAGGTGAGTAAGTTGATGTACATTTTTAACGTAGTGTAGGGCTTTCTGAAATTGAAGGCTGGGCTCAGTGAAGTTGAGGAGTTCAGTGTCAGTGTTCTTAAATGTTATCAAAAGCTTGCTGGTGCTCAAGGGTTCATTGGAATTGGGCATCCTTATTTAACAAAGGGTATAAAGAAGCAGCTAAGAATACAAACCCAGGTATCCATAACCTGAAAAGGCAGCAGTCCCAAGAAACTCTCTGTGTTGTCTCCTGTTAGATGGAGGTGGTATCTGCACAACGGTTTGTTTTCTGGGCTCAGTGAGCCATCATTTCCGCCCCTAAGGGAATAACCCAGGAAGATTACTTCTTGCTGGCAAATTTGGGCCTTTTTGGCAGAAGCTCTATACCCGAGTTGAGCAAGCTCGGATAATAGTGCTTGGGTCCCAGACTCACAGTTTTCCTTGTTGTTAGCTGCCAGTAGCAGGACATCCACATATTGAAGCAGGGTGACTTTGGGGTGCGTAATTCTGAAGTTGTTGAGATCTCCGTGGAGGGCTTCATCAAAGAGACTGGGGGAGGTTTTGAACACCTGTGGGAGTCTAGTCCAAGTTAGTTGACCAGAAGTTCCGTTATCTGGGTCTACCCACTCGAAAGCAAACAGCAACTGACTATCTTTATGCAGAGGCAAGCAAAAGAAAGCATCTTTTAAGTACAGAACAGTATACCATTTTCACTCAGCAACAGCAAAGTGTTTATTGGAGTTCCAGCATGCTGGGGCTCAGAGCTCACTTTACTAGAGCAGAGAGCCCTGAGAACAACTTAAACAGAGCTTATATAATTTTTTGGAGAGGGCAGGGAGGGAAATTAATTGATGGGTCAGGGCAAGTGGGCAGTTTTTGTGCAACCGGGTGAGGGAGTACACTCTGCAGTTTGGCAGTTGGGGACAGCACATTTTGGGAACAAAATTAGCAAACAGTTCTCAAGATTTCAACAGTGTTTTGTTAAGCATAAAGAAAAACAGGAAGTGACAAATACCTATTTTATTAACCTTTCACCAAAGCAAAATGAAAAGTGAGCATGGATTACTAAAAACAACCATGTCCTGGTTGCCTAATGCTCTCAAATGTCAATCCTATTGGTGACTACATATTTCTTTCTTCCTAAGATTATATATTCCACCTCAACCATATTGAAAATGCCTAATCCTATCACTCACATTATACTTTGTCTGATTTCCTAATGTCTCTATTAATATCTGCTTTCCTACATATTTTCCCCAGTTCATCAGTGTGACTGACTCTTTATATGTGCTCATATTTACTTTCACTCTCTACCCGAAACCCTATTGCTAATGAACCTTTTGTCCAAATCCTATACTCACTCTTTTTTCTAAACCTACTGACCATCTTCCTATTCCTACCGACTATTCCTTTTTGACTGGATGTTCTCTTGAACATTCAATCATCCAAGGTACAAGGTCCTATGCCATTGCATATTGATTTATCTGAGACATCTGTGCAGAACATAATTCAAAGCTAAGTATACCACTAAAGGGCCCAATGTCCTTCTGGCTTCAAATCGTACCTAGAATTTTGGTTTCATACTTATATTTCACCTATATATTCTTGTGAATATCGCAGGTACCCAATACCATTATTTGTCCAGCAGAATAATTTCTAACCCAAATAGAATATGTTATTAACCCTAACCATACACTGTTCCTCAATCTAACTTTGCAGAAGAGCAGGGACAGAGTTGGTCTTACAATACAGGAATGTACGGGATCTTCCACCTGCTGAGAACCTCAAAGGTTGATGCAGAAATGATCCCTGGAGAAGATTTAGGCAGCTATGAAGGGCCTGAGAGAGCAAAAGTCATCTTCCAAGGCAAACAACCTAGTCAGGATGAAGGGATGTATCTGAATCAGCCTCTCTCCTCTTGATATAAAGAAGATGGACCAAACCAACCCTGTGTGGAGAGCTTCTCCTGGGTGCCTATGGTTGATATACAATTCTAACTTCTGAAAGTGTCACAGGAAGTAGTGGCAGCCTCCATCTCAAGGGACCCTTGAATGCAACTGTTAGGACAAAGTTGTTGCCAAGGCAGTGACCTCATTCCGTTCTTGAAGGAATTGACCTACCTCACTTCTTGGGGGATGGAACTCTCTGAACTTGGGATCCAGGAAGCCAGGCACAAAGAGCCAGTACCCGTCCCATTCCCAGTAGGCTCACTTGTTTGGATTTAACAAGGACAGAGTCTGTCTTTCTTGGTACCTAAAGATTTGAGGATGGCCAAATTCAAGTAGACCTCTGAAAATGGGCCTTTCCTGAGACAGCAGGTAGTGGTCAGCACAGGCTCCTGACAACTTCACAGAGTTGGACAAGGAGAACAGATATGAGACAGGACAGGCCATTTTGGGGAAACATAGTATGGCCCACCAGTCAGAGGACACTTCGGATAGTCACAGACTTACTTGGGGGAAGGAGGTGACTTTTTGAGTGTGGTTGTAAGTTTGTGGTTTTGTCTCATGTTCTGAGAATAGGTAGGAAAGGCTGTTTGTTTGGTTTGGAGTGAACTGTTTCTAGAAAGTCCTTTGACAAGGTGAGTGTTTCTAGGTCTGTGTATCCCAGTGTGTCTGTGGTTGTAGACATTAGAAAAGAGCATGCATCCATAGATGTGTCCTGTCTAGTAGAAAGCTTCCCAGCATTCATTCTTCCCAATTTATGAATGGACTGTGGCTCGCCTTATAGAAAGGCAACACCTACAACCTTCTTAATTTCCTGTTTTCTTCCTGAATTTTGGCCACTCTCCAGAATAGGCTCATATTTTTGTGTCAAAGATATGTACCACCTCCAAGCTCTGTGACATGGCCATGTACTGGTTAGCTGAAGGGAATGGCGAGCATCTCAGAAAACTCAGATATCAGTGTGACCAGGAAAGTCTCAGTGGAGAAACCATGCTTTGGGCCTTTTGCTAACCTATTGTTCTGTTGTCCTGAGTGTCAGGAAGGTCTTTGCCTCAGGCCACCCTTTGTGAAGCCTGAAGAAAACAGTTTTAAAATGGAAATAAATGGGCATCACCTGTGGCTCTTTGCTTAATTACTTTGGAAAGGGATGTGTCTGAATCAGCCTCTTGGCCCTTTGTGAAGCTATGGTTTAGATTCTCAGTGCCTGATGGATCTAAAGAAAGATCCAATGTGTGCATCCAAAAGCAAAATGGCAAAAATATCAGTCATTGTGCATGAAGTCTCTCACCTTCCTCTGTTATTTTCCTGATGTCCATCAAGTGAGAATAGTGATCTTTTGTGTCAAATGAGTTCTTCCAAGCCCTGCAGTGGTGCTTCAGTTTTCTCATGACTCCAAATCACATAAGGAATCTATACCTGACAGTCAGTAGGCATCAAATTGGAGAACCAAAGCAGTATTAACGGCAGACCTATGTGATCAATTCTGGTTCACTGGAAGGGTGTCCAGGCTACCCTGAGGTTAGGCAAATGAGGGGCAAGTGAGCTTATTTTGGACACTCTCTTGGACTGCGCCATTCATGGAAACCTCCAGCCAGACGTTATGATGAGTGTATATATGAAAAAAGATGAGGGCCTTGGGGGAGTGTTTTGGTTTTAATTGTGGTCATTTGTGTGGCGGTTGGAAGAGATGACTGGGTCCATCTGGGCTTGAACTCTGGTGTGATTCTGCTCAGAGACTAAGTTCTGTAACTGACCTCAGAGAAGTAATTGCTTTGGAAAGGGATGTGTCTTAATCAGCCTCTTGACCCTGTGTGAGGCTGTGGCTTAGAATATCAGCACAAAATGGATCTAAAAAAGATCCCATGCATGCATCCAAAACCAAAATGGCAAAAAGAGCAGCCATTGTGGATGAAGTCTCTGGCCTTCCTTTGTAAAGTTCAGAAAGAATAAAAGAAATTGAAATTGAAACGTAAAGAACCAGGTTTTGTAAAGTTTACAAGCTGCACTGAGAACCTGAAATTCCTGAGTCAGTAAAGACAATTCTTTGATGTGTCCATTAGATGTGAGTTGAAATCTTCCCAGACGACCTTGTTACTTAACAACCCCTTCCCAGAAACCGTGCAGCTCAGCACATATACATCTCAGGGCTTCAACCAATCAGTTTAAATGTCTACCCCTTCACAAGGCTGACCAATCACCCCTTGCCCGACCTGTTCCCGCCAATGAATGTGCTAATCATGTTTTGGAGTTGTTATTTGATTTTCCCAGGGTACATGGTAATTTGCTAAAGGAGGCTATGATGTATGTAAAGTCCCTGCCCTCTCTAAAGAATGTATATAAACTCTGCTCAAATTGTTCTCTGGGCTCTTTGTTGTTTGCTTTTCTGATGTGAGCTCCTAGCCCCAGCATGCTGGACCCCCAATAAACCCTTTTCTGTTTCATGAGAAAGTCTCTTGGTGGTGTTTTTCTCCGACCTTCGCCCCACCTTTTCATCTGGAGGCCCCAGGTGAGATATTCGGCAGCAGCGGACCAAAGACGCCAACTGACTTCTCTTAGGGTAAGTAAGGCGCCTGTTTCTTGTTTTGGGTTTCCGTTTAAGGCGTGGCAAAGTTGCTGTGGGTGAGGGCATTAGTTCTCTCCTATGTTGGCTGACAGAAGTGTCACAGAGCCAAAGGTCACGTCCCTGGGGGCACTCCAGAGGACTAGGGAAATCAAGGAATAGTAGTTTCCACAACTGGGTTATATTTTGCTTCAGGATTCGGTTTTCCAGCCCAAAAGGTTTTGCCAGCTACTCAGTTTTGTTCATTGTCCTGAACTCAGGTTGAGTTTACTGTCTGTATTTATTGTCTAACCCATCAGGTTTTGCCAGTTACTCAGTTCTAATCGTTGTCTTGGACTCATGGTAAACGTTTACTGTTTGTCATTGTGTGTGTCGAGTTTGTGTCTTCACTGTCCCTGTTTGAGTAACTTCCATTATGGGACAAAGCACTTCTATGCCTCTGTCCCTGACCCTTGATCATTGGACTGATGTCCGCTCAAGGGCCCAGAATCTTTCTTTTTCAGTAAAACGCCAGAGCTGGCAGACTCTCTGAGCTTCAGAATGGCCCATCCTGGGAGTCGGATGTCCACCAGAAGGATCCTTCCACTTCCCTCTAATCCGAAAAGTCAGAGATACTGTCTTTTAGCTGGGGCCACGTGGCCACCCAGATCAACAGACATATACCCCTTCCCTCATGATTATATCATTCAAACCTTCCACAACTCCCGCTCTCCCCACCATTCTCCCTGAGTCACAAGACTGGATACTCTTCCCCCTCCTCATTCTCTACCCTCGCTCCCCAACCCCCAACATGTTCCAGATGATCCTCCCGCCGCTGACTCAGCCTCTCAGCTGCTAGAGGCAATTGGGCCAGACTCAAGCCCTCCAGGGGACTTCCCTGCAGCAGCAGCAGCCCCTCCTCCCCTGGAGGAAGCTGGGCCACCTAAAGGAACCCGGCGGTGATGGATAATAGAAAACTCAGAATCCCCTGTGATGCTCCCTCTCCGTCCCTACGGGCCAATGAACCGTCCCAACTGGGAACCCAACAACTTTGAAGGTAGGTAGCATCTGTCCACTTATCGCCGGGCTCTAATAGCGGGTATAGCGGGTCACCAAGCGACCGCCAGAGGGCCGACTAATTTGGCCAATGTAAGAGAGATTATCCAAGGGCCTAATGAGTCTCCCTGTATGTCTCAGGAGAGAATTATGGAAGCATAAATGAAATATACTTCTTTTGATCCTCAGGCAGAGGACCAAAAGGCATCTGTTGCAATGGCCTTTATCGAGCAGGCTGCCCTAGATATTAAGAGAAAGTTACAATGTCTAGATGGATTACAAGATATGATGTTAAGAGATTTAGTCAGAGAACCTGAGACAGTATATTATAAGAGAGAAATTGAGGAGGAGAAGGAACAGAGGAGCGAGAAGGAAAGGGAACAAAAGAAGGATGAAAGGAGCAAAAGGCAGACTAAAGCATTGGCTAAGGTTTTGTTCACAGCAAAAAATACTCCAGAAGGTTAAATGCAGGGAGACAGAAAGGGATACCTGGGCCCACGCCAAAGGCTGCCCCTGGCATCAGATCAATGTGCCTACTGAAAAGAAAAAGGACACTGAGCCAAAGAGTGGCCCAAAATGGAGCAGCCACACGAGCCCGCCATGCTGACTCTAGAAGAGGACTAAGAAAGTCGGGGCTTGGATCCCCTCCCCGATCTCAGGGTAACATTTGAAGTGGAGGGGATTCCAGTGAACTTTGAAATGGATACAGGAGCAGGATACTCAGCCCTTAAGACCCCACTGGGCCCCCTATAAATAAATAAATGGTCCCTAGTTCAAGGGGCTAATGGCAGTAGATATCAGGCTTGGACAAAAAAGAGGATTATGAACCTAGTAAATGGAAAAGTCCACACTCTTTTCTAGTAATCCCAGAATGTCCAGCCCCATTGATGAGCAGGGATCTGCTTACAAAACTCTGGTCTAGAATAACCTTTATCCCTGATGGTCCCCAAGTGGAGTTTCTAAAGCCTTCAGTGAAAGCTCCCATAGTCACGGCTTTGACTATGTCCGTAGAAGGTGAACATCACTCTTCCTGTCCCCTAGAACTGATCAACAAAGCAAACTCGCAAAGAAATGGATAAAAGATTATCCTAATGTATGGGCAGAAACTGCTGGGTTAGGTCTAGCCCTTAAACAACCTCCAATAGCAGTATAATTAAAAGCCTCTGCCTCTCCAATCAGTGTTAAACAATATCCCCTAAGCAAAGAAGCTAAGGATGGGATAAGGCCCCATATTCAGAAATACCTGACTCTTGGGGTCTTAAGGCTCTGTCAATCAGCCTGGAATACCCCGCTGCTACCAGTTAGAAAGCTAGGAACTGGGGACTACCATCCTGTTCAAGACCTAAGAGAGATCAACAACAGAGTGCAGGACATTCACCCCACAGTACCCAACCCATATAATTTGCTTAGCACTCTGAATCCGGAGCGGGAATGGTTCACTGTGCTGGAGTTAAAAGATGCTTACTTCTGCTTGCCCCTACATAAGGACAGTCAGTTGCTGTTTGCTTTCAAGTGGATAAACCCCAAAACTGGAACATCTGGCCAATTAACCAGGACTAGATTCCCACAGGAGTTCAAAATCTCCCTCACTCTCTTTGATGAAGCCCTCCACAGGGACTTCAACGACTTTAGAACTGCCCACCCTGAAGTCACCCCACTCGAATATGTGGATGATCTGCTACTGGCAGCCGACACCAAGGAGAACTCTGAGTCTGGGACCCAAGCACTATTATTCGAGCTTGCTCGGCTTGGATATAGGGCTTCTGCCAAAAGGCCCACTTTTGTCAGCAAGAAGTAATCTTCCTGGGTTATTCTCTTAGGGGTGGCAAACGATGGCTCACTGAGCCCAGAAAACAAACCGTTGTGCAGATACCTCCCCCTTCTAATAAGAGACAACTCAGAGCATTTTTTGGGACTGCCAGCTTTTGCAGGTTATGGATTCCTGTGTTCGCATCTCTGGCTGCACCTTTATACACTCTGATAAAAGGGGATGCCCACTTCCAATGTACCCCTGAGTACAAACAAGCTATTGATAATGTCAAAAAAAAGGTGCTACTCTCTGCTTCAGCCTTAGCACTACCAGATGTAGATAAACCCTTCAATCTCTACATAGAAGAAAAGAAAGGAATAGTACGGGGAATGCTCACTCAGACATTGGGACCTTGGAAATGGCTAGTAGCATTCTTATAAAAAAAACTGGACCCAGTGGCTAGCGTGTGGCCCCATTGCTTAAGAGCTATAGCAGTGGCAGCCCTTCTAATAAAAGATGCTCATGAATGAACGTTGGGACAGAAGCTCACCATTATAGTCCCCCATGCCCTGGAGAGCATCATCTACCAGCCTCCAGAGAGGTGGCTATCAAACTCCAGAATTAAGCACTACCAGAGCCTCTTGCTTGACAAAGACAGTATAATGCTGGGACCCCCTGCTCCACTCAACCCGGCTACACTGCTGCCAGAAGTATCATCAGGACCCGTCGCTCATGAGTGTCAAAACATACTGGCAGAGAAAACCAGTATACGACAAGACTTGAAGGATCAGCCACTGCCTCGCCCTGAAGTCGTATGGTTTACGGACGGCAGCAGCTTTCTCCAAGACGGTAAGCGGCGGGCTGCAGGAGCAGTACTTAGCAAAACTAATGTCATCTGGTCCTCTGGTCTCCCAGAAGGGACATCAGTCCAAAAAGCAGAACTGATTGCTCTTACGAAAGCATTGGAACTAGCAACAAGCAAAAGGGCAACCATATACACTGACAGCCGCTATGCATTTGCCACTGCTCATGTGCACAGGGCTATTTACCAGCAAAGAGAATAGTAACCTCTTCCAGGAAAGAAATAAAGAATGAAGATGAGATCCTCCACCTTCTCTCAGCAGTGCAGGGCCCTAAAGAACTAGCTATAGGGCACTGTCCAGGGCCCCAGAAGGGAAACGACCCCGTGGTGGTTGGAAACAGAAGGGCAGATGAGGAAGCTTAATTGCCAGCCCTAAACGAAGTGACTCTGTTAACTTTTTCCACATGGGGGGGAACAAAAATCAGGAGACTTGGCAGCTCCGGAACCTTCAGGCAACTTATCATCTGAAGAGACAGATACAGAACTCTGGGACCCTACAGAGCCAAGTTTACAATTTCAAAAAGCCCACCTTTATGTCAAAGACTTACACTAGCTCACCCACTTAGACTCAAAGAAGTTGTAGGCACTCTTAAAGGAACGAAGAAAGGACTTATTATTGACTGACTCAAAGAGGAAAGAAATAGCTGAGCAGGTGACTAGAGCTTGTCAAGTCTGTCAGTTAGTTAATACTTACCCATCCAAGCTTCCTGCAGGAAGCACTTACGAGGAACCAGACCAGGACAATTCTGGGAAGTGGACTTTACTCAAATTAAGCCAGCAAGTTATGGACTTAAATATCTCCTAGTCTTTGTAGGTACTTTTTCAGGATGGGTCGAAGCCTTCCCCATGAAGAAAAAAACGGCTCAGATGGTGGTCAAAAAGATCCTAGAAGACATTTTTCCAAGGTCCGGCTTGCCTAAGGTAATAGGGTCCGACAATGGACCGGCATTTGTAGCCCAAGTAAGTCAGGGATTCGCCAGGACCCTGGGGATTAATTGGGAGTTACATTGTGCTTATAGAGCCCAGAGCTCAGGACAGGTAGAAAGGATGAATAGAACCATCAAAGAGACCTTAACGAAATTAAGCCTGGAGACCGGCATAAAATATTGGACTATGCTCCTATCTTATGCACTGTTTCCTGCAAGAAATAACCTCTATGCCTCTTTGTGTAACCTCATCAATTATAAAATTCTCTATGGTGCCACTCCTCCAGGAAGGGACCTAACCCCAACTCGAGACTTAATGATTCCTTTCACACACCCTTGCTTGACAGACTTAAAGCCCTTGAACAAACCCAGCACCCAGCGATACCTGTGGAAATAGTTGGCCACTGCTTATCAGCCTGGAGACAAAGAAACCCCACATTGTTATCAAGTGGGAGACTTAGTCTACGTGAGACGGCATCAGGTGTCATCCCTGGAACCCCGCTGGAAAGGACCATACCAGGTGTTTCTTATAATACCTACAGTGGTGAAATTGGATGGGATCACTTCCTGGATACATGCCTCACATCTCAAGCCTGTGCCCTGTACAGATTCCGGCTGGAAACTGAAACTGACTGGTAACCCTCTCAAGTTGCGTGTCTGTCGTTTGGATAGGGCTATGGATTCTTCCCCTGGCCACCAGCATTCCTAATCCCCATCAGCCTGTTCAGCAACAATGGCAAGGTATAAATCCTACTGGGCAAGTAGTGTGGTCTATTTCACATACAGCCGCCTTATGGACTAGGTGGCCATCTCTCCACCGAGACATTTGTCAGCTTGTTATAGGCCTCTCTGACTGGGATCTCCCTGACATAGAGGACCCCACACATATCCCACTCAAACCCAAACCAGGGCAACATAGACCACCTTACCCCATGAATTATGGATGTCATCTCCCCAACTGAGGTGTAAACTAGCCAGTCTTGATTTTTATGTGTGCCCAGCTGATTTCCGAAGTTGCAAACAGGCCCAAACCTGTGGAGGACCCATTGACTTTTATTGTAGATCTTGGGGATGTGAACAAACGGGAGTGCATGGTGGAACCCAAACTCTCCAGACAGTATGATTCAGGTAGGACCAAATGACACCTGGATTGATCCCAAGAAATGTGCCGCTAGCCAAGCGGTGTCAAAAACTCGCTGTGGAAAGAATAGTCTATGTTACCCCCTCAAATAACTTTCACTTCCAAAGGAAGGGGATACCTCAGAACAACATGGCCTATGGGAAATACTAGGGGAATGTGAATTTATATTTATGGCCCTGGTTATGACTTTGCTCTCTGGTTCACCATCCAGCTTAAAAAGGAAGAAAAGCCCACAGCAATAGGGCCCAATCCCCTCAAGCCAGGAATTAAACCTCCTAAACCTCCCATGCCTAGATCTACCAGAACCCCTCTACCATCTCATACTTCCTGGTTTCGGTCTTTGCCTACTTTCCCAGTCCAGAATACAGCTGACTCCTCCCCCTGGGAACTAATTAAAGGAACCATTATGGTACTGAACTCCACACAATCAGAACTCCTTGCATTTCAGCCCAGGTATTAGATAGCTCTGTAAATTATTGTGTAATGGTGCAGATACTCCCCAGGGTGCTCTATGATGATGCAGAATAATTTGAAGGTCTACTAGGGGGACTAACAACCTGATTTCACCGGGAGCCAGTGTCTCTTACTATAGCCATCCTACTGGGGATAGGAGTTACTGCAGGAGTGGGTACGGGAATAGCTGCTATGATCCGTGGGTCACAACAAATGGCCCGATTAGAAACAGCAATAGATCAAGACTTGAAAACGTTAGAGACCTCCATCACAGTTTTGGAGGAATCCTTAACCTCTCTCTCTGAGGTTGTTTTACAGAAAAGGCAAGGATTAGACCTCCTCTTCATGAGGGAGGAGGGCATCTGTGCTTCACTGAGAGAAGAATGTGTTTTTATGCTGACCATAGTGGAGTTTTAAAGAATCCATGAGTAAATTGAGAAAATGCCTTGAAGAGCACCAGAGAGAAAGGGAGATTCAACAAGGGTGTTTTGAGTCATGGTTTACCCAGTCCTCTTGGTTAACTAAACTTTTATCAGACTTAGCTGGACCCCTGATCATCCTTATGGTGTTACTAAATGTGGGACCTTGTTTGCTAAACTGCATAGTTTCCTTTCTCCAGGTTCAGATTGGGCAGGAAAAAACTCATGGTAATCAGATAAAAATACTATCCTCTGGCAGAAATAGAATCTGAGAACCCGCAATAATTATGATTCATTACTTTTAAGATTAAAAGTAGTCAGAAAAAGGAGTGGAAAATGAAAGAATAAAAGAAATTTAAATTGAAACGTAAAGAACCAGGTTTTGTAAAGTTTCCAAGCTGCACTCAGAACCTGAAATTCCTGTGGCAGTTAAGACAATTCCCAGAACTGCCCATTAGATGTGTGTTGAAATCTTCCCTGACCACCTAGTAGCTAAACAACCCCTTCCCAGAAACCCTGCAGCTCAGCACGAATACATCTCAGGGCTTCAACCAACCAGTTTAAATGTATACCCCTTCTCAGGGCTAAAAAATCACCCCCTGCCCGACCTGTTCCCGCCAATGGATGTGCTAATCTTGTTTTAGAGTTGCTATTTGATTTTCCTGCGGCGTATGATGATTTCCTAAAGGAGGCTATGATGTATGTAAAGTCCCTGCCCTCTCTAAAGAATGTATATAAACTCTGCTCAAGTTGTTCTCGGGGATCTTTTTTCTTTCCTCCTCTGGAGTGAGCTCTGAGCCCCAGATGCTGGACCCCCAATAAACCATTTCTTTTGGCATGAGACAGTTTCTTGTTGGTCTTTTCCTCCAACGTTCGATGACCTTTTCAGTTCCTGACTACCTTCAAGTGAGAATAGCAATACTTTGAGTCAAATGAGTTCTTCAAAGACCTGAAGAGGCTAGCCCATAGGTGCTTGGGTTTTCTCATGACTCCAAATCACAGTAAGAATATATACCTGACAGTCAGTAGGCCTCAAATTGGAGAAGAAGAGCAGTATTAGCAGCAGGGCTATTTGATCATTCCTGCTTCAAAGGATGGGGTCCATGCCACCCAACGCCCTTATGGACTTCAAATCTTACCTAGATTTCTGTTTTCATACTTATATTTCACCACATATTCATGTAAATATCACAGGTTTCCAATACCATTATTTATTCTGCAAAATGATTCCTAATCGAAATCGAACCTGTTATTAACCTTAACCATACACTCTTCCCTCAATCTAACTTTACAAAAGAACAGGGAAATTGTTGATCTTACAATACAGGAATGCAGGCGATCTTCCACCTGCTGAGAACCTCAAAGTTCCATGCAGAAATCATCCCTGAAGAAGATGTAGGGACCTATGAAGCATGTGAGAGAGCAAAAGTCAACTTCCATGTCAAACAACCTGGTCAGGATGAAGGAATGTGACTGAATCAGCCTCTCTCTTCTTAATGTAGATTAAATGGACCAAACCAGGCCCAGGCCTGTGTGGAGAGCTGTTCCTGGGTGCCTGTGGTTGATATACCATTCTAACTTGTGTAAGTGTCACAGGAAGTAGGGGCAGACTCCATCTCATGGGACCCTTGGAAGCAACTGTTAGTACAAAGTGGTTGCCAAGGCAGTGACCTCATTCATTTCCTGAAGGAAGTCACCTACCACACTTCCTTGGTGATTGAATGCCAGGCACCCAGAGAAGTCCCAGTCCCAGTCCCAGTGGTCTCAATTGTTTGGATTAATCAAGGACAGAGTCAGTCTTTCTTGGTACCTACTTAAGTGATGATGGCCAAATGCCAGGAGAGGTCTGAATAGAAGCCTTTTCTGAGAAAGCAGGTAGTGGCTCAACCATGACTCCTGACAACTTCAAAGAGTTGGCAAAGAAGACCAGATCTGAGACAGAACAGGCCACTTCGGAGAACATAGTATGGCCCACCAGTCAGAGGACACTGAGGATAGTCACAGACATACTTGGGGGAAGGAGGTGCTGTTGTGGGTGTCCCTATGAGTTTGTTGTTTAGTCTCATGTTCTGAGAATAAGTCGGTTTGTTTGTTTGGAGTGGAATGTTTCTAGAAATTTGTTTGACAACATGAGTGTTTCTATGTCTGTGTATCCCACTGTATACATGGTTATAGACATTTGAAAAGAGAATGCATCAATGGTTGTGTCCTGTCTGGTAGAAAGCTTCCCAGCATTCATCCTGCCCAATTTAAGAATGGAGAGTGGCTTGCCTTATGGATGGGCAACACCTACTACCTTCCTAAGTTTCTCTCTTCTTCTTGAATACGGGCCACTCTCCAGAATAGCCCCATGGTTTTGTTTCCAAGATATGCACCACCTCCAAGCTCTCTGACATGGGCATGTACTTAATAGCTGAAGGGAATGGGAGCATCTCAGAAACTCAGAATTCTGTGTGACCAGTAAAGTCTCAGTGGAGAAACACTGCTTTGGGCTTTTTGCTTACCTATTGTTCTGTTGTCCTGAATGTCAGGAAGGTCTTTGCCTCAGGCCACCCCTTTGTGAAGCCTGAAGAAAACAGTTTACAAACGGAAATGAATGGGCATCACCTGTGGCTCTTTGCTTAATTACTTTGGAAAGGGATGTGGCTGAATCAGCCTCTTGGCCCTTTGTGAGGCAGTGGCTTAGATTGTCAGCATCTGATGCATCTAAAGAAAGTTTCCAAGTGTGCATTCATAACCAAAATGGCCAAAAGAGCAGTCTTTGTGGATGAAGTGTCTCGCCATCTTTTGTAAACTTCCTGACCTCCATCAAGTGAAAATAGGAATTCTTTGGGTCAAATGAGTTCTTCAAAGCCCTCTAGAGGCTAGCCGATAGGTGCTTGAGTTTTCTCATGACACAAATTCTCATGAAGAGTCTATACCAGACAGTCTGTAGGCCTCAAATTGGAGAAGCGGAGCAGTTATAGAGCAGGACTAATTGATCACTCTTTGTTCACAGGAAGGGTGTCCAGGCCAAGCTGACTTTAGGCAAATGAGGCACAAGTGTGCTTATTTTGGACAGTGTCTTGGGCCGCGCCCCTCATGGAAACCTCCAGCCAGAGGTTATGATGAGTGTATATGTGGAAGAAGATGAGGGCCATGTGGGAGTGTTTTGGTTTTAATTGTGGTCATCTGTGTGGTGGTTGGTAAAGATGCCTGGGTCCACCTGAGCTTTAACTATGGTGTGATTTCCCATAGAGACTGAGTAATGGAACTGACCTCAGAGAAGTATTGCCATGAATTGTGTTGGGATTTTAGGTGGCCATGCATGAGATTCACCCTTGAAAACTGAGATATAGAAAAGGGTGGCTTTCCAAAGAGTACTGTCAAACTCAGCCTGGATATCACATGACTTTATTCTGAAAGATTGGCCGCCATAGTTGAGAGTCAAAACATACATGGACCTTACATTGGAAACCTCAATGGGCCTGGCTTCATGTGTCCTTTGGGCCACTCTTTGGGAAGCCTTGCCTCTGAGAGTTCACCAGAGCTTTCCTTGAAATGTGCTTCTTCAAAATTTAATGGTTCCTGAATGAATTAAAACCCACAGTTTCCCCAAATTCATCCTTGAAAAATGGCTAGATAAATACCATGAAATTTTTGAAATTCCCATGACCAGGTGGCCCTGGAGAATCTTTGGATGTCCTGTTGCTGATCATGAGGGTACCAGACAGTGCCTTGATTGACTGGGTTTCATGAAAACGGTGTATAACACAGATACCAGTATGTTGGAGGCTGCTGAGTAGTGGGCCCAGAGCTGTGATGTGCAGGTGTGTGATAAAGCATCTCTTGTCAAGCCATGTGGATCTGTCATTGACTTCCAAATGGCTTGTGGCTGACATGGTGCAGACAGGAATCACGTATATGTCTGAATCCTCTCCATAAAAGGCATCTTGTTATATGGAGATGTTTCAGGGCAATGTTCAGAATCAGGTTGCTATGGTTAAGGGGACAAGCTATGTGGAATAGAAGCCTGGTTGGTGCATTCTCCTGCAGACCCTGACCCACCACACGTGACAGGACTCCCTCCAGCACTGTGTCCCAGTTGAACTCCTTGTATTTCGTGAAGCAAATACCAAACTCCCAGTGCAGCAGCAAGAAACACCATGAAAAGTGGAGGATGACCAAATGGCTTCACAGTCCACATGCGGAGACACTTAGCTTTCAGTGGCCACAGTTTACCTACAAAGAGAGAAGTCAGCACTGCTGCCTCATGTTATTTGGAAAATAAGAAACAATGTCCTCCAGGTCACATAGATGCAGACTCAGCTTTAATGGTCTCCTTAGAATGGAAGCAAAAGCTCCTGACAACAACATATATGTCAAGTGCCCATCCTCAGAGGCAGTTTCTCAAGTAGTCTTTAGGCAGGCAGAACTCCATGTTGGTGGAGTGTTTACCTTTTAGACCAGGACGCAAGAAAAGACCACTGACTCCAATTAAAATCAAATTAAAGCAAACTTATTATTTCCACCACCCGGGCTGTGTCTCCCTCCCAAAACCGCGGGAACAAGAGAGCAACCCCACCTTTCCTACAGAATGGCTTTATAGCGCAGAATGTTACAGAAAAGGGTGGTTACAGATAACAGAACTCTGACAAGCATCACACTAATGATAGTTTACATTTTTTTTTTTTTGCTGGCCCCAACATCAGAATTTATGAGAACCATTAGAGCCTCAGAGAGTGTCGTCTGGCCAGGGAAGGCCAATATTTATGAGGTGTAAATAAAGTTTCAGAGAGGGCTGTTATCTGGTCAGAGAGCCATGCATGGGTGAGTTCAAGGCATGGGCAGGCATTCAAAGCAGGTTCAGAATTTGCTGTAATTTATAGTTAAGCCAAAATTATCTTTTCATGGCTTTGTGTCAAGATGGCTCCAATTTAAATAAAATATCAGGTTGGGTCTATCATTCCCCCATTTTCTAATGTGTCCCTTTCAAATCTTTGATAGGGTAGGGGACGAGCACTGAGGGAAATTTAATTCCTCAGGTAACAGTCTCCCCATTTTTTGAACTCACCCAAAACCGGTCTCCCTGATTTTACTGACTTAATTAATTACTTATATTGATAGTCTATTTATTTTTGGCTCCATTGTAGTAAGAAGCGAGGCGTCACTCATTTTGACTTCTTCTGAGCTGAGAGAGGGTGACGTGAGGGGGTACGGTCTGAGAGACATGAGTTGCCTTTTCGAAGTCAGTTCGGTTTGAAGTCTGGTTGGGGAAGTACAGGTTGTAAAGTCATCTGGGGATGGGTTCTTCTATGAGAGAAACAAAATACATGAGTACTGAATAAATGTTGCAGCAGCTGGAACATGTCACTGTAAGAAGTTCCCTCACCAGTCTTAAATATCCCCAGTTATCAGGACTGTCAACTTAATATTTAACATTTAGGGTTACAGTTGTCCCTCCCCATAAAATACAGTGTTATAATTTAATACCATCTGATCCTGCAAAATTCTTTTACTAGTATGACCTCTGTGTCTAATAGAGAAACCCTTAATTCTGTTACTCAAGGCTGGATAATTGTACTAGCAAACTCCAATATTATCTGTGTAGGTTAGGAATATCTGTAGGCCTTAAACTAAAAACTTCTGCCTCTGGCAGCTCCTCTTGATAGTCTCTTTTTATAGTTATCAGGCATTCCTCTCTGAGAAACCTTCTTTGTAGCCTCCAGTCTTATTTATTTTGGGAGGCTAACATAAAGTGTATACCTTAAAATATTATTATTACTGTTATTATTTAAAATGCCCAGGAATGGCTGTATTTTGCGTTTAACTGTCTTTCCTAAATGTTTAAGATGAAGCAGTCAAACTGACTTTTGTTTCTATCTATTATGAACAGTCAGCTGAGCTTTTACGGGAGTCATTCCTGGGGAAACTTGAGAGCAGCTTCTCAGTTCTGCTAGTGCCATTTTCGCTAGGTGTGTCCAGGTCTTGCTTGACCCTGTGGCTTCCCTCGGAAGCATCAGGGATGTCTCCCTTCTCTGATGACTGTCTTCTTCATAGAAAATGCACTGATTGGCTTTCTGTTCTCCAGTGGCTCAGAGTTGCAAAGCTCTTTAGGGAAGTCCCCTGTTCCCTGGATACAGACTGACTCAGAGGGCAAGAATCAAATATTGGTTTTCTTGGCCCTTTTCATTTAACTTTAATTTTAAATCCTAATTTTAAACATCCAGCAAATAAATTTTAGCAGCCTTATATTAAGAGTACTGGGCTTTAATGTCTGTAATTTAAAATTATTTATCTTTTTATTAATTGGGATCTGTATTTTTCTGTCTGTCTTTTGGTGATGACTTGTTATCTTTAATTAACCCATGTTGTGTTCTTAAAGCAACACTTCTGTAAAACACTAACAGGGAATCTTTAGATCACTTATAAGGAAATTACAAAATAAAATTAACAAGAGTAAATATACTTAGTTCGTGTAATAGCTACCCTGAATTTTTAGGCTGAGTTATTTATTATATTTCTTGTTTGAGATCCTAATAATCTTGATATGAAAAAAAAGAACTTTTGAATGTAACTTTAAATGAAATAACATCTGACCCACTGCTTTCGTAGTCATTCTCACATGTAGTAAGTTGGGACACAGAGCCTTATCTCAAGTAAGGCAGGGCTCTTTATAAATCTTAAGTGTTTTAGTTCTAAAGATGATTTTGTTTTTAAATATCAGTTTAAAAAGTTAACATTAATTGTTTGAGGTCACATGAACATTAGTTAACACCATATAATATAACATTTAAAACATGAATAAAATAAACGCTGAAAGTTTTATCCTTTTCATAGCTAAGGCTCTCATTAACATAAAAATACATTCAAATTGTTCCCCAATGTAAAAAGTAACATAAAAGTTTACATATCTTAATGATAAAAGGTAAATAAATGCCCAATATATATTTTTTTTTTTAACATACAACTTCAGAACACCAGCTTCACATAATGCTCTTTTAAAGTTTCTACCTTAGAGACTTGTATTCCTGGAAGATATGAGCACATTAATAGCATCACAATTGCATTGATGTTTCTACATTAACCAAGTTTAGCTTTTAAAGAAATGGCAGTACAGTGCTCTAAAATAACAGATCGTATTTAATAAGTTGTTTAATATTTATGGTTGCTTGCTCTAGTAAAATAAAACTTAATAAACACAATGTTATTGGTAAACGTATGTTTTAAGAAATTTTTGTGTCTTTTACACATGACTGATTTTTACAATCTTATACAGACTTTAGAACAAACTTATACAGACCTTAGTAAATCAATAACATATCTAACAAGAATACTCATGAATGAGTAATCAAATATCAAATTTAATTTATTTATTTATCAAAATATTAGACAAAAGTATTGAACAGTGTAGACCATTTTTTTGTTGAAGGAAAAGTCCTAGAACCAAGGCATATTAGACCTTTTGTCGACATTAATATTTTATTAGATTTTTGAACACCTAGAAAAACATGTAAGCTTAAATTTAAAGACATTTATTTTTATCTGTTTATCCAATTTAAAGTGAACCATTTAAATCACGTAAATTAAAGATCTTTGGATCCGCTTTTTAAAATTTGTTTTTGTGAGTGCTCCTTTTTTTATGAGCGCTCCTTATGTATGTTAATTTGTATATAATATACATGATATACGGACATATGTATATATACACATACAACACATAACAAGAGTGTGCACACATAATTGTAGTAAAGGCCTTGTAGCTTTTCGCAGGTGAAATCTCCATTGCAATGTTTCAAAAACTCCACTGTTGGTCAAAGATAGAACTGATCAGAAAAACATTAACCTAGGTCTGTAGGATCAAAATCATGAGTTAAAAACAATACAGAATCTAAGGAAAAAAATAAGAGTCCTAGAAAAAGTGACTGGGCAGTTATTAGTAAACACCATACAATGTAATTTTTCTCCCCCCCCCTTAGGCCTCAGATCAGTCTCCTACTGAGCTAGTAGGCTTCTTTCATTTGCATTTCAACATAAGGCCTGGCTGAGGTCTGGAAGGAGCAGGGAAAAACTGCTATTCTGAGCAGACACCTCAGGCCTAAGGCATTTTAACCATAATTTTCAGGTTTGGATGTTGAAAATTATGGTACAATTTTAAGTTCCAATTCACAAAATTTTATATCTTTACATCTTGTTCTGTCAACAGATACCATACTATGATTTACTATCCTTTTCCAAATTAATGCACTGGTACACACTGTGATATTTTCCCAGTCTACCCAATTCAAAACTGGTGAAAAATAAGACTGAATGTTTGGGAAGTTACTTGCCAACTTGGAAATAGAGTTCTTTAGTTTTCCATGCTAAGTATTTAAGTTCTCTTGCATGAATTATCTAAAATCATAAACTAAACAATTATATGAACCAGACTTTTAACTGCAAGATTGTACAATGCTTCAAAAACCCATTCAGATACCAGATTGTTACAATAAAACGTCATCATTTAGACACACATTGAGCTAAGATCATTCCCAAGAAACAATTTATAATATGAACCCATTATTGCACATGTCTTTAAGGGCCAGAAACAAAGTCACAGAGAGACAGAAAGGAGCTCCAGACTATGGCTGACAGACAGAAGCCTTTAAAACATAAGAGATAAGAGAAAAATCTCCTACACCTGTAGCACGATAGATGTCCCCACAAGGGGAACAGATGTTTTCAAAGAGGAGCAACCTGAAATGTGTAATCAAGGGTCTCCATGGTGACTTTACTGCATTTAGTGTCCCCTTTTTCTTATTCTCTTTTTTAATAAGACAGAGGTGGCATAATTCTTACAGTGCAGGGACGGAAGGAGGGAATTCTCTGAAGCAACAGGGCTTTGGCAGCTGCTGGGAGTCCTTCAGTCCCTCTTTTTACTTACAGGATTAGCTCCTCTGGTTCAGTTCCACCCCGAGCACGCTCCGTCTCCTAATATTTCAGTAGTCAGCTCTCAAAAAGTCCCAGGGTCCGGGGGAGGGTATCAAAATTTGTAACTTAAATTTTGGTTCCTGATGTTGAAGCCAATTAATACCAATTTAATAATGAGGACAGCGTTTGAGAAAAAGAAAAAGGGAGGTTTACTGCTTTGCTAACAAAGGAGAAACACAGGGGATTCTGCCGAAAGGTTGTGACTCACTTGATCTGGAGGGACAAGCGGTTTTAAAGGAGTTTCACTTTTTCACCTAAGAGATACTCAGTTCTTAGGTCACCAGCAGGCATTGCCCTCTGCAGTGGGTGTGCTCCAGGCAATCAGCTAGGGGCTTCTCTCATCCTGCTTGACAAAGGGGGGGAAAGTTCATCACAGTTCCTTAAAACACAGTCCAAAGGGGTGTCAGGCTTACTTGCTTTATTACCCATTTTCACGTCCAATATCATTATGTTTTTACCAAAGAAATCACACAACAAAACGCACAAAAACTAACAAACCAAAAACATACAGAACACAGAAAAAAACACAAAGAAACAGAAAACCGGTGAAGAAACAGAAAAACAGAGGAGCAATACAACGTCTTGCTAAAGCTCCGGGGAAGGAGCTCCTGCATGCCCGTTGGCACCTCTCTACCCTTTCAGAGGAATTCCCTACAGAACAGAACAGAGGACAGAATGATTCTTGTTACTGTCCCGGACAGGAATATTTGTGAGCCTCCCCATGCCACCTCTCTGTCATCAGAAGAGATGTCCCTTTACCGGATATCAGATGTTATAAAGATACCACTTACCTATGGAGGCCTCCTCCACCAGGTGCTTGCTAATAGTTATAGTGTGATGGTTCACTGCAGTGCTCCCCGGACTGAAGGCTCACTCCAAGGCCTTTGAACTTGGCTCTCCAGCCTGGAGCCTTGGAGGAAAGGCCAGCTTCAGAATTTCCAGGAGTCTGGTCTTGTGATCTGGTCGGGTCATCTCACTGGGGAACTCTAAAATATTAGACCAGGATGCAAGAAAAGACCACTGACTCCAATTAAAATCAAATTAAAGCAAGCTTATTATTTCATCCGGGTGGGCTGCCTCTCCCTCTCAAACAGCGGAAACAAGACAGCATCCCCACATTTCCTACAGCCCAGCTTTATACCCCAGAATGTTACACAAAAGGGGAGTTACAGAAAACAGAACTTTGACAAGCATCACACTAATTATAGGTTACATTTTTTATTTGCTGGCCCCAGCATCAAAAATTATGAGTACCATTAGAGCCTAGAGAGGGTCTTTGGCCAGGGAAGGCCAATATTTATGAGGTGTCACTAAAGTTTCAGAGAGGGCTGCAATCTGGTCAGAAAGCCAGATATGGGTGAGTTCAAGGCATGGGCAGGAATTCCAAGTAGGTTTGGAATTTGCACTAATTTATAGTAAAGAAAAAATTATCTTCTCATGGCTGTGTGGCAAGATGACTCCCAATTTTATTGAAAGATCAGGTTGGGAGATCAACCCTGTCCTTTACTTTTGGAAACTCCTCTACCACATCCATGTTTGTGAACTCCTGAGCATTTTCTATCCCAGATATGTATTCACAGATATTTTAACTCTACTCCTCTAATTGTGTCTTACTTGGGGCGAAGGTAATGTCAAGGCATTGTTCTGGATGAGAGTGGGAAGATTATTGTATACCATATATATGCATACTCATTGGATTCATTTTTCAATTTTCCATTCAAAATACTATATCCCTCACAATAACCCATACTCTATGAGACTCTAACAACTAATACTAATATGATGGAGAAAAATAACCGAAACAAAATTGAAATACAAGCAGTTCAGAGGAGACATGGTGTATATTGGACTTGCCTTTTGCAAGATAAATGGTAGGTGTTATTAATCTAGTCAATTTTTAATTGAAATAGTTCTCCATGTGTTTTTAAAGTTAAAAAATATGTGTATTCCTGTCTCCCTTTCTCTGTAGCCTATTCAGCACATGTATTTTTAAATGCACATATAGAATCCTACGTGATATCACAAGTAAATTTTTGTGAGGTGCCTGACTTGGCAGTTACAAATTGTGAGAAGAGATTACTCCTCCTAAAAGCTGTTGGAACTGAAATTTCAAGCTATAGGTGAGCTTCCTAGTAGAACAACATTATACATAAATCCATGTTCAGTGAAATGAATGTTTTTCGATCTGTGGATGATATATATTTCATGGTGAATTTTGTTTGGCATATGAATTGGTATGTTTATTGTCTGTGGTTGTTTGTGTGTGTGTGTGTGTGTGTGTGTGTGTGTGTGTGTGTATATATATATATATATATATATATATATATATATATATATATATATATACACACACACACACACACACACACACACACACTCTCCAGAATTTTCATAATATGAAATGTATGTGTCTTATATACACTCCCTAAATTCATTCATGTTCATGTATGTGGATTAATAATCAACTTTTCACAACATTATTCTCAGAAATATTCATTCACCTGAAATATATATTTGTTTCCTAGTACTGAAAACTAACTTCAGTGAAAGGTACATACAAATCCTAATATTTCTACAGTTACTGACCCAGTTTAACATCAATGCAAGTAGATTCCTATGGGACATGATGCATCTTTTGATGTTCATTTTTATTCAACAGTGGTACCTTACTATTTTTCAGTTTTTGCACATCATAGGATACATATTTCATCCACTAGTTAGCAAAATTATAGGCATTTGTTTCACTTTTAATCACTTTCTTCTCCAGAACACATGTATTTCTCTATGTTTCTTGACTGGTCTTTTAATGAGACTTCTTTCCAAATACATTATAATCGATTTCCATAATCATTTTGAAACAAATCTCACACACCCTTCATGATAAACCATAACCCTAAGATGACCATTAGATATATAACTGGTTGGAATGAATGATTGTATATCAATATAACATTTCTGATATATTTTCAGATATCTATTCAATCCATTATTTAAAGTGGATCCAGTTATATTGTTTATTCACAGAATGGTGTATTCTTGCATTATCTCTATATTCATAGACACAGGGTACGCCTATTTGTACCCCCATACTAATTTATACGTCTTCAAAATATTGCTCCCTGAAATGGTGGAAGAAATACTCATGTCACCAGATCTGCATATACATTTTATCACAGAAATATTCTGGACACAAAAAGCAAAGGTCACATGTACAATTGTATCAAAGCCTAAATGGGAAGTGAACATGGATTACTAAAATCATCCATGTCCATGTTGCCTAATGTTCTCAAATGTCAATTCTATTTGTGACTACATATTTGTTTCCTCTTAAGATTATAAATTCAAGCTCCAGCCTGTTGAAAATGTGTAATCCTATCACTCACTTTATACTTTACTTGATTTCCTAATGTCTTTATTGATATGTGCTTTCATACATGTTTTCCCCAGTTCATCATTGCGACTGACTCTTCACATGTGCTGACAATCACCTTCACTCTCTACCCGAAACCCTATTGTTAAGAACTTTTGGTCCAAATCCTATACTCACTCTTCTTCTTAGCCTAACAAATACCTTCCAAATCCTATCGACTATTGCTTTTTGACTGGATGTTCTGTTCAACATTCAGTCATCCAAGTTACAAGGTCCTATGCCATTGTATATTGATTTATCTGAGACAACTGTGCAGGACATAATTCAAAGCTAAGTATCCCACTCAAGGGCCCAATGCCCTTCTGGGCTTCAAATCTTACCAAATTTCTGCTTTCATACTTATATTTCACCTATATACTCTTGTAAATATCGCAGGTTGCCAATACCATTATTCATCCCGCAGAATAATTCCTAACCAAAATCGATGCTATTATTGAACCTAACCATACACTCTTCCCTTAATATAACTTACAGAAGAGCAGGGACAGAGTTCGTCTTACAATATAGTAATGTAGCTGATCTTTCACCGGCTGAGAAACTCAACGATCCATGAAGAAATGATCCTTAGAGAAGATGTAGGCAGCTATTTAGGACCTGAGAGAGCAATAGTCATCTTCCACAGCAAACAACCAGGTCAGGATGAAATGATGTGTCTGAATCAGTCTCTCTCTTCTTATTGTAGAGAAGATGGACCAAACCAGGCCTCTTGTCGCGACCCCTTGCCTGCAAGGAAGACGCAACTCAGGAATCTTCTCTCAGCAGTTTATTCAGGCCCTTGATATTTCTTCTAATTCCCCGTCGGATGCCCCTCCCAGCCTTAATAAAGCATCCCAAGCCCCAATGCGAAGCTGCCACGTGGAACTTTCTCACAGGGTGCTGAGAAACCATGCACCAAGTCTCCCAAACAAGGAGTTGTTTATTACAGACCACAGTGGAGCCAGCGCCATCTTGCAATGGCGACCATAATCTGCAGAAACGGCTCACCACAGTTCCCCCCTTCTGTTTTCTGAAAACAATACAGGCGAGAGTAGAGGTCCTATCCCACTGTGCAGAAGTGGCTGCATAGTATGGCTCAGTCCTAAGGAGGGCCCTTCCCCAGATCTGAAGCCATATCAGCCGACGCCTTTTTTCGTGGGGCGGGGCGTGGACATCAAACCCGCATGCAATAGGACATGCTCTCCTTGAGGTCCACTTCAAGGATCACTCAAGTGCAGTGCCTTGCCTCGCATCCTGTATCGTGACGAAGGTGGATGAAGGGGGACAGCTAAGGCTGAACTGTGGCTGTACACAACGATAAACGAGTTGACAGCACCCCGAAAGAAAGGCACGGACTTTAAGGCGATAGAGAAGCATTAGTGTGGAAACCCACCTGCGTGCAATGGCAGCAAGACCGGCAGAGTGCAAGGGCTTTCCAACACTAAGAGAATAACGAGGAAAGACTTCCCGATCCCAGTGCAATGTTATAATAACTTGGGGTGCAATGGCCATGTCAAAGATTTACTGTTTAAGATGCGCAAGCCAAACTTGAGGTGAATTTCCATTTTCTAAAGCTGCAAGAGCTTGGATGATCATAGCCTTATCGTGAGCATTGCGGGCCTTGAGGCGACAGAGAAACCACAAACAGAGAAACATACCGAAGCAACACATTGCACCAAAAATGCCTACCCCCACCCACTCTTTAAAAAAGGAAAAGGCAGAAGATATCCAATCGGTGAATTGACCCAAAGTCACGGGATCAACACGGGTGCTATTCAAGACAGCTATCTGGGTTAGTTGAGACTGGATCATGTCTTCCCTTTCCATGGACCAATTTCCAGCCAAATATTCGCCAATGGTGGGGAAGCATTTCTGGAATCATTAAATCTGACAGAGGTTATGCATAAATGTGCACGTTGGTCAACACAACCCAAAAGCACTAAGTCAGCCAATTCTTCTACCTGAGCTTAGAGTAAATCTATTCTTTGGTTGGCAGCTAAAATACCTGACAAAATATGTTGATTAATTGTATTTTGGGATTCAAGTATGGTGGAAGTTTGTTGGACAACTTGATTAATAGTGGCAGCAGTTTGTACTTGATTGGCCATAGCCACTCCGGCCGTAACCGCTGCAGCAGCAGATACCGCCACGGCTGTCACTATAGCCGCTGTGATTCCAAAATCTCTGCGGATTCTAAGTAGCTCAACAATAGGGAATTTATCAGCATCCGCAATGACCGGGATTGGGACAAAAGTTGGAATCTTCATAAACACTGCTACAATCCAGGAACCATTCCAACACTCAGATAAGAGACAGGTAGTATGAGAACAATCCAGCATCCCCGATGAGGTGGCCTTAGCCAAAAGGAATAAGAAGGGGGATTGGACACAGACCATTGCAGGAGGCAATGTGGCATTATACAACAGAGAGTTGAATGAAACAGATGTAAGTCTATTACCTTGTTCACTTTCCCTAACAGTACCAGAAATATTAGCCAGCCAACTTTTGGCTCCTACCAACTGAGCCAGTGCAGAAATATCGGCTGAAGCCCCCTTTTCATTGGAAATCAGCCATTGAAACCAGGACCAACCTACTCCTGTAGAGGAGCTGGCACTATTGTTAAAGTTATAAACATACCTATCAAGAGAGGGGGAAAGGGAGAAACCTTTAGCAACTTGATGTTTCTCCCAAGAATGATCCTGACAAGGCGTAAATATTGGGGGGAACCAAGATTAGGGGAACAGTAAGGAGAGGCCTTGAAATGAGTGGCATTATAAATACTACTAGAAAAAGGAGGCACTGGGATTAGTACCTCGGAGATAATAGCCAAGGTAGTTATGTTAAGAGCAGAGCTGTTGTTTGCAGGGGTCTCTGAGCCTGATTGATTCCCCGAAGTTACCTTGCTCAATACAGCACTGATAATGCTTCCTGCGACCTGATTGGACCGCAATGGGTCCTCCCAGTTAGTCAAATTTTTGGTCTTAAGGCTAAGGCAATTAGCGTTTCTAAGGCTGAAACAAAAAACTCCTGTGAGATTAACTTGAGATTGATTAAAAATTCTCTCCATGTCCCCTCTAGGAGAGGCACAGGGAGCAGACATCTCACATGAGGTAGAAAAAAGAGTGGGGAGGACACTAGAATTACCATGAACTGGCATTGGCATTGGCCATGCCCGTGCCACTGCCCACCACCGCATTGGTGTCGCCTGTGCCATCGGCACCAGCACCAGAGCCAGAGCACTTAGTAGAATGAAGATCCTCATCACAGGATTGTTGTGGTATCTCTTGTTGCTGGTCAGTTGATGTCGAGACTCTTCTTGTCAAGCGTTCAGGGACCCACAATGGTTCCGTACGATCCTGGGGAAAAACACATACAGATCCTCGTGCCCATGTCAGCACGGGGTCAGGTCCGTTCCATTGGCCCGTAAGAACATCCTTCCACTTAACATAGCCAATCACAGAGGGCTTAGGGGACACATGTCTATCGGCCGCAGAGCGACCATGAATATCCAAATTCAAAAAATTAATGGTAAAGAGAGCTAAGGACAGGCGTTCTTTAGGAGTGTGTTCAGCTCCTATTCCCCCTTTTTGTTTTTGTAAAGTTTCCTTTAAGGTGCGATGAGCATGCTCAACAATGCCTTGTCCTTGAGGATTATAAGGCAAACCATGAGTAAGTTGCACTCCCATAGTAGAACAAAAAACTGTAAATTGTCTGAAAGTATAAGCAGGTCCATTATCAGTCTTAAGGGATGCAGGTGCACCCCATGCTGCCCATGCCTCTAAACAGTGAGTAATGACATTACGTGCCTTTTCTCCCGAAAAAGCAGAAGCATGGATAATTCCAGAGCACGTATCAACGGAAACATGCACATACTTAAGGTTACCAAAGTCAGGTATATGTGTCACATCCATTTGCCAAACAATCAATGGCTTTAATCCCCGTGGGTTTACTCCATAATTAGGGGGATGAAGAAATGTGACACAATGGGGACATTGCAATACTATCTGCCGAGCATCCGCTCTTGAAATGGAAAAACGCCTGCACAGCATTAATGCATTAACATGGAAGTTTTGGTGAAACAACTTAGCTCTCTCTAAGGAGGAAGCCAAGCATATCAATTGGCCTCTAGTGGCTAAGTCCGCACAGGCATTACCTTGGGATAACGGACCAGGAAGAGAGGTGTGAGCCCTGATGTGCATTGGATAAAAAGAAGCAGTGCTATTAGAGATAAGCTGTTGAAGCTGAGTAAAGTAAACAGACACATTGTGGGCATCACTAATAGTTCCAACGGTCTCCAGGACTTTTAGTGCTTGTACCACATAGCTGGAGTCCGAAATAAGATTAAAAGGAAAAGAACACTGTTTAAAAACTTCAATAACAATTTGTAGTTCTACCCATTGTGGATTTCCAGGAGCAAATTGATGCTGGATAGGGGGAGAGTCATTAATTACATAAGCTCCCATTCCAGACTTGGAACCATTAGTAAAAATGTTAACAGCCCCCGGAATTGGACTGGATGAAGTTACCTTAGGGAAAATGATGGGATGTTCTTTAACAAAATGGAGTAATGGATGAGAAGGGTAGTGATTATCAATACCCCCTTGAAACGAGCAACACAGAATAGCCCAGTTGTCTAGAGTAGCACATAAAACATTAAGTTGAGCTTTAGTGTAGGGTATGATAAGAGAAGAAGGTGATTGGCCGAAAAATTGAATGCTTTGTTGAATCCCTTTAAGTGCCAATGCTGCAACAGCATCAGGATAATATTCTAAGGATTTTCCTGGGGATACATGTGGGTGGATCCATAGTAAAGGCCCATCTTGCCACAGTACTCCAGTAGGCTGCCGCATAGTGGCAAGCACACATAACTGGAAAGGTTTATCACTCTGGAGCCTGCATAGAGTGGCATGCTGTATAGCTTGTTCTACTTTTATAAGGGCCGCTCTAGCCTCAGTAGTGAGGCTACGAGGGGAAGCAAGATCTGGATCACCCTTAAGAGTAGCATACAAAGGCTGGAGCACAATATTAGGAATATGTAAATATCCTCTTATCCAATTAATATCTCCCAGCAATTTTTGAAAATCATTTAGAGTTTGGAGATCTTGAGTCCTGATGGTAATTTTTTGTGGTTTTAATTTGTCATACCCAATTGTCGCTCCCAAAAACCTGATAGAATCCCCCGTTGGAACCTTTTCAGGTGTGATGTGCAGTCCATGTTGAGCCAACAGCATCACGAGTTCTTTATAAGCCTCATAAACTGTCTGTTCTAATTTTGCGGCCAATAACACATCATCCATATAGTGAATGATCTTGGTGGAGGAATACTTACGTCTGAGAGGTGCGAGTGCCTTCCCCACATACATCTGGCACATCGTGGGACTGTTAGCCATCCCCTGTGGCAACACCACCCACTCAAACCTTTGATCTGGTTCTTTGTGATTACATGAGGGAAGGGTGAAAGCAAAACGTTGTGAATCTTTAGGATGCAAAGGAATGGAAAAGAAACAGTCTTTAATGTCAATAACAATTATATGCCAGCCTTGAGGAACAGAGGAGAGCAGAGGCAGCCCTCTTTGAATGGGCCCCATAAGCTGCATCTGAGCATTAACTGCTCGTAGATCATGCAGTAGGCGACACTTCCCTGATTTTTTCTTAATGACAAATATGGGAGTATTCCATGGAGAAGTAGAAGGTTGGATGTGACCCAAATCAAGTTGTTCTTTGACTAGATCATGGGCTGCTGCCAGTTTAACCGAGGGAAGAGGCCACTAAGGCACCCAAACAGGCTCCTCGGTGAGCCATGTTATAGGTATTTGAGCCCCAGTGGCCCCTAGGAAAAACCCAGACCAAACCTGTTAAGCTTTTGATGACCTTGCACAGGATGCTTACATCCCTGTAGGTGCCTTCCTAGTCCTAGACCTGGCCTATACCCCATATTTTGCATGATATGTTGAGACACTGGGGAATAGTCATTACTAAGAGTGAACCCCATGTCTTTCATCAGATCACGGCCCCATAAAGAAATGGGTAAATCAAGTACATAAGGCTGAAAGGTACCATCATGTCCTTCCGAGTCCTTCCAAGATAGATGTCTACAGCTGATTTGAGGGGCTTGGGCATATCCAAGTCCTCTTAAGGATTGATCAGAAGCCTGCACTGGCCATCCCCTAGACCAGTCCTTAAGGGCTATGATACTACGATCTTCTCCTGTGTCCAGCAATCCCACAATAGATTTACCTTCTATGCTTAATTCCAAAGTGGGGCGATTGCTCATATCCAGTGACAAACAGGCACAATTTCCTCCGGTGGTACCAATCTGATTTCCTGTCCGTGACCTTGAGTCAGCAGGGAAGTGATTATGCAAACTAGGCAAAATTAGCAATTGAGCAATCCGATCCCCTGGGGAGATAGACACAATGCCCCTTGGAGCTTCCACCATAACTTTTACTGCCCCTACAGTATCAGGGTTTATAACTCCGGGGAAAACATGAAGGCCTTGTAGGATAGAGGATGCACGTCCAATTAACAAACCTACAGTGCCAGGGGGTAAAGGCCCTTTGAACTCAGTTTCCACCAATTGGATTCCCATCTTAGGTGTTAATACGAGTCTGGAGGTGGAACAGAGGTCCAATCCCGCGGCACCTGTAGTGGCTCTCCGCATCTCGTGGGATGGCTCAGAGAAGGCCATGTCTTGGGTTCGGGTGTGACATTCTCCATTGCCCCATATATTCGTGGGCCCTGGGGTCGGGGGCCCCTTCGGCCGTTTTTTGGCCCAGCTGAAATAGGCTGTCCATGGCTGTCCCTCACTGATCTACACTCTCTTGCCCAATGCTTCCCCTTTTTGCATTTTGGACACAGCCCCGGTTGACGAGGGCTATTAGAAGGGCCACCGCGAGGAGGTCCAGTAAAATTGCATTTTTTGGGACAGTCACGTTTGAAATGGCCTGATTGACCACAATGGAAGCATGTTCCGGCACCAGGACCGCCCCCTTTTGCGATCCGAAGGACAGCAGCTGCAAGACCTGCATTAGTTAAAGGTCCTCCAAGCTCTCTACACACTTTCATCCAAGCTTCTATGCCCTTGTTTTTATAAGGAGCGATTGCTGCTTTACATTCTTTGGTGCATTGCTCAAAAACAAGTTGTTTAATCAAGGGCATTGCTCTATCAGGGTCACCAAAGATGTTTCCTGCGGCATCCACCATCCTAGCAACAAAGTCCGAGAAAGGTTCTGTGGGGCCTTGCATGATTTTTGTTAAATTGCCAGACACTTCTCCTCTATTTGGGAGTGATTTCCATGCACGGATACAAATGTTATTGATCTGTTCATATACCTCAGGGGGGTATCCTGTTTGTTGATTAGCAAATCTGCCTTGTCCCAAAAGCATTTCCTTGTCCCAATGGGGGTGTCCGGCCGCATAGTTTTGGGCAGCCTGCTCTACAGCGCCCTCTAGCACAAAGGCTCTCCAGTCCAAATATTTGCCTGGAGAAACACAAGCCCGAACAAGGCTAGCCCAATCAGAGGGAGTCATACAGTATCTAGACAGACTCTCCACCTGAGTTAATGTGAAGGCGGCATCCACCACATAAGTGCGCACAGACTCTGCCAGGGTCTTCACAATTTTGAAATCTAAAGGCTCATGGAATCTTCCCCTATTGTCATCCTGGAAAACTGGATAAGCAAGACCCATCTCAGCGTTAACAGCCCTCCATGCTTGGGCATGGAAAGCTCTCCTCGAAACACCCTCAACGTATGGCGGCGGGTCCGGAGGATCATTTTTCTTGAGCTCCTGTTTATTTTTGTTCCCTTCTCCCATAGTTAAACTCCCTAGCTGCCGAGACAGTCTCCCGAGCTCCTCCTTCTCATCCTCCTCCTCTTCTGACCCACTTTTGCATGGGAGTGTGCGCAGTGTACTGAGATATGGATACAAGCGTTTCCTCCCCCGTTTCTCCCTCTGCACATTCCCTTCCTCCTGAAATATTTCACTCCATGCCAGAGACAATCGCCTCCTCCCCTGTTTCTCGCTCTGCACATTCCCTTCCTCCTGAAATATTTCACTCCGTGCCAGAGACAATCGCCTTCTCCCCTGTTTATTGCTCCGCACACTGCCATCCTCCTGAAATACGTCACTGCCTGCCGGAGATAATTGTTTCCTCCCCTGTTTCTCGCTTCGCACACTCCCACCCTCCTGAAATACCTCACTGCCTGCCATTTCTGATCTTTCTTCATGTAATTGCTCTAAAACTTCTTGTCCTTTAGTAAGTGCTTCCTGATATCTGCCATCTGCGAGGCAACTACGGATCATCTTCCAAAGGGCTATCACCCCACCCTCTAATATGCCCTGCTCAGAAGCAAAGTCAAGATCTGTGCCTAACTTATCCCAGCTAGGTATAGTGAGGCTGCCAGAAAATGCGAACCACGGGGCAACAATATCTGTCTTCTGTAAAAATCTCTGTAAAGTACTACGTTTCACTTTTAGGCCCTTGGAACGTAACAGGTTATCTAGGGCCAGGAGAAGTGGACTTGAAGATACGGCACCCATGACACAACAAAAGACACACAACAAACAAAAGTGAAAGTAAGAGCGAAAGTACACAGTGCAGCTGCAATAAGATTTAATGCTCTCTCTGGCTTTACAGAGGAGGTGCCGCTTTGATAGCGGGTCCTAATTACCTAGGACTAATCTCCGCTTTGACCACGGGTCCCAATTAATCTGGGACTAATCTCCGCTTTGACCGCGGGTCCCACTTACCTAGGACTGATCTCTGCTTTGATAGCGGGTCCTACTTATCTAGGACTGATCTCTGCTTTGACCGTGGGTCCTACTTACCTGGGACTAATTGGTGCACCACCCCT
Source organism: Callospermophilus lateralis (assembly GCF_048772815.1). NCBI lineage: Eukaryota > Metazoa > Chordata > Mammalia > Rodentia > Sciuridae > Callospermophilus > Callospermophilus lateralis. The sequence continues at coordinate 86,849 of NW_027513446.1, forward strand.
GACTGCTGAAAGTTCTGGTTCCCGGGTTTTCAGCACCACTTGTCGCGACCCCTTGCCCGCAAGGAAGACGCAACTCAGGAATCTTCTTTCTGCAGTTTATTCAGGCCCTTGATATTTCTTTTAATTCCCCGTCGGATGCCCCTCCCAGCCTTAATAAAGCATCCCAAGCCCCAATGCGAAGCTGCCACGTGGAACTTTCTCACAGGGTGCTGAGAAACCATGCACCAACTCTCCCAAACAAGGAGTTGTTTATTACAGACCACAGTGGAGCCAGCGCCAACTTGCAATGGCGACCATAATCTGCAGAAACGGCTCACCACAGCCTGTGTGGAGAGCAGTTCCCGGGTGCCTATGGTCGATATACAATTCTAACCTCTGAATGTGTCACAGGATGTAGGGGTAACCTCCATCTCATGGGAACCTTCGAAGCATCTGTTAGAACAAAGTGGTTACCAAGGCAGTGACCTCATTCAGTTCCTGAAGGAATTGACCCACCTCACTTCTTTGTTGATGCAATTTGCTGAACTCGGGATCCAGGAAGCCAAGCACCCAGAGCCAGTCCCAGTCCCAGTCCCATTGGGTTCACTTGTTTGGATTTACCAAAGACAGAGTCAGTCTTTCTTGGTAAATACTGATCTGTGGATGGTTAAATGCCAGGAAAGCTCTGAAGAGGGGCCTTCCTGAGAAAGCAGGTAGTGACTCCCTGATGGCTCCTGACAACTTTACAGAGTTGGTAATGAAGACCAGATCTGAGACAGGACAGGCCATTTCGTGGGAACATAGTATGGCCAATCAGTCTGAGGACACTCTGGATAGTCACAGACCTACTTGGGTAAAGGAGGTGCCTTTGTGGGTGTGCATGTGAGTTTGGTTTTGTCTCATGTTATGAGAATAGGTAGGAAAGGCAGTTTGTTTGGTTTGGAGTGGACTGTTTTTAATAAGTCATTTGACATGGCGAGTGTTTCTTTGTTTGTGTATCCCACTGTATCCGTGGTTGTAGACCTTTGAAAAGCGAATGCATCAATGGTTGTGTCCTGTCTAATATAAAGTGTCTCAGCGTTCATCCTGCCCAATTTAAGAATGAAGAGTGGCTTGCCTATGGATTGGCAATACCTACTATCTTTCTAAGTTCCTGTTTCTTCGTGAATTCTGGCCACTCTCCTGAATAGGCTCATGGTTTTGTGTCCAACATATGTACCACCACAAGGCTCTGTGACATGGCCATATACTGATAGCTGAAGGGAATGGGAGAATCTCAGAAAACTCAGATATCAGTGTGACCAGGAAGGTCTTAGTGGAGAAACCCTGCTTTGGGCCTTTTGCTTACTTATGTTTCTATTACCCTGAATGTCAAGAAGGTCTTTACCTCAGGCCACCCCTTTGTGAAGCCTTAAGAAAACTGTTTTCATATGGAAATGAATGGGCATCACCTGTGGCTCTTTGCTTAATTGCTTTGTAATGGGATGTGCTTGAATCAGCCTCTTGTCCTTGTGTGAGGTTGTGGCTTAAATTCTCAGCACCTGATAGATCTAAATAAAAATCCCATGTGCTTCCAAACCAAAATGGCCAAAAGAGCAGTCATTGTGGATAAATTTTTTTGCCTTCTTAGGTTGGGTTCCTGACCTACATCAAGTGAGAATAGGGATCCTTTGGGTCAAATGCGTTCTTCAAATCCCTGCAGAGGCTATCCCATAGGTGCTTGGGTTTTCTCATGACTCCAAATCACATAAAGAATCTATACCTGACAGCTAGTAGGCCTCAAATTGGAAAAGCGGAACACTTTACCAGCAGGAATATTTGATCACTCCTGGTTCAAAGGAAGAGTACCCAGGCCACCATGATTTTAGGCAAATGAGGGGCAAGTGAGCTTATTTTGGACACTTTCTTGGCCTTGCCTCTCATAGAAACCTCCAGCCACAGGGTATGATGAGTGTCTATATGGAAGAAGATGAGTGTCATGTGGGAGTGTTTTGGATTTAAGCGAAGAAAGAGAGAACTGAAATTACTGACATATGGGATCAAAAAGGCAATATAACAACAGATGCTACAGAAATAAAGAAGACAATTAGAAATTATTTTGAAAACCTATATTCCAATAAAATAGAAAATAGTGAAGACATTGATAAATTTCTTAAGTCATATGATTTGCACAAACTGAGTCAGGAGGATACACACAATTTAAACAGACCAATATCAATGGATAAAATAGAAGAAGCAATCAAAAGACTACCAACCAAGAAAAGTCCAGGTTCAGATGGGTATACAGCGGAGTTTTACAAGACCTTTAAAAAAGAATTAATACCAATAATTTTCAAGATATTTCAGGAAATAGAAAAAGAAGGAGCTCTGCCAAATTCATTCTATGAGGCCAAGAACACTCTGATTCTGAAACCAGACAAAGACACCTCAAAGAAAGAAAACTACAGACCAATATCTCTGATGAACCTAGATGCAAAAAACCTCAATTAAATTCTGGCGAATTGGATACAAAGGCACATCAAAAAAATTGTGCATCATGATCAGGTAGGATTCATCCCTGAGATGCAAGGACGGTTCAATATACAGAAATCAATAAATGTTATTCACAACATAAATATACTTAAAGATAAGAAGCATATGATCATCTAGATAGATGCAGAAAAATCATTCGACAAAGTAGAGCATCCCTTTATGTTCAAAACATTAGAAAAACCAGGGATAACAGGAACTTACCTCGACACTGTAAAAGCTATCTATGCTAACCCTCAGGCTAGTATCATTCTGAATGGAGAAAAATTGAAGGCATTCCCTCTAAAATCTGGAACAAGACAGGGATGTCCTCTATCACCACTTCTATTCAATATAGTTTTCGAAACTGGCCAGAGTAATTAGACAGACGAAAGAAATTAAAGGCATAAAAATAGAAAAAGAAGAACTTAAAATATCACTATTTGAAGATGACATTATTCTTTATATAGAAAACCCAAAAGGGTCTACAAAAAAAACTACTAGAACTAATAAATGAATTCAGCAATGTGGCAGCATATAAAATCAACATGCATAAATCAAAAGCATTTCTGTATATCAGCGACAAAACTTCTGAAACAGAAATGAGGAAAAACACTCCATTCACATATCCTCAAAAAAAAAAATCTTGGTAATCAACCTAACAAAAGAGGTGAAAGATTTATACAATGCAAACTACAGAACCCTAAAAAGAGAAGTAGAATAAGATCTTAGAAGATGGAAAATATACCCTGTTTATGCATAGGTAGAACTAACATCATCAAAATGGTGATATTACCAAAAGTTCTCTATAGGTTTAACGCAATGCCAATAAAAATCCCAAGGGCATTTCTTGTAGAAATAGAGAAAGCAATCATGAAATTCACATGGAAAAATAAAAGACCCAGAATAGCAAAAGCATTTCTAAGCAGGAAGTGTGAATCAGGCGGTATAGCGATACCAGATTTCAAACTATATTACAGAGCAATAGTAAAAAAAAAAAAAAAAAAAAAAAAACAGCATGGTACTGGTACCAAAACAGGCAGGTGGACCAATGGTACAGAATGGAGGACACAGAGACTAATCCAAAAAGCTACAACTGTCTTATATTTGATAAAGGAGCTAAAAGCATGCAATGGAGGAAGGATAGCATCTTCAACAAATGGTGCTGGGAAAACTGGAAATCCATATGTAACAAAATGAAACTGAATCCCTTTCTCTCGCCATGGACAAAAGTTATATCAAAATGGATCAAGGAGCTTTATATCAAATCAGAGACATGGCGTCTGATAGAAGAAAAATTGGCTACGATCTACATACTGTGGTGTTGGGCTTCAAATTCCTCAAAAGGACACCCATAGCACAAGAGTTAATAACTAGAATCAACAAATGGGACTTACTCAAACTAAAAAGGTTTTTCGCAGCAAGAGAAACAATAAGAGAGGTAAATAGGGAGCCTACATCCTGGAAACAAATCTTTATTCCTCACACTTCAGATAGAGCCCTAATATCAAGAATATACAAAGAACTCAAAAAATTAGACAATAAGATAACAAATAACCCAATCAACAAATGGGCTAAGGATCTGAACAGACACTTCTCAGAGGAGGACATACAATCAATCAACAAGTACATGAAAAAATACTCACCATCTCCAGCAATCAGAGAAATGCAAATCAAAACCACCCTAAGATACCATCTCACTCCAGTAAGATTGGCAGCATTTATGAAGCCAAACAAACACAAGTGCTGGGGAGGATGTGGGGAAAGAGGTACACTTGTACATTACTGGTGGGACTGCAAATTGGTGTAGCCAATTTGGAAAGCAGTATGGAGATTTCTTGGAAAGCTGGGAATGGAACCACCATTTGACCCAGCTATTCCCTTTCTCATTCTATTCCCTAAAGACCTAAAAAGAGCATGCTACAGGGAAACTGCTACATCTATGTTCATAGCACCACAATTCACAATAGCAAGACGGTGGAACCAACCTAGATGCCCTTCAATAGATGAATGGATAAAAAAAAAGTGGCATTTATTCACAACGGAGTATTACTCTGCATTAAAAAATGACAAAATCATAGAATTTGCAGAGAAATGGATGGCATTAGAGGAGATTATGCTAAGTGAAGCTAGCCAAAACCTAGCAAACAAATGCCAAATGTCTTCTTTAATATAAGGAGAGTAACTAAGAACAGAGAAGGGATGAAAAGCATTAGAAGAAAATTAACATTTAACAGGGATGTGAGGTGGGAGGGAAAGTGAGAGAGAAGGGAAATTGCATGGAAATGGAAGGAGACCCTGAGGGTTATAAAAAATTACATACAAGAGGAAGTGAGGGGAAAGGGAAAAATAATACAAGGGGGAAAATTTATTAGAGTAGTGGGATTAGAGAGAGAAGAGGGGAGGAGAGGGCATGGGAGGGGGGATAGTAGAGGATAGGAAAGGCAGAAGAATACAACATACAGTAGTAAGGCAATATGTGAATCAATGGATGTGTAACTGATTTGATTCTGCAATCTGTATACAGGGTAAAAATAGGAGTTCATAACCCACTTGAATCAAAGTGTGAAATATGATACATCAAGAACTATGTAATGTTTTGAAGAATCATAAATAAAAATTAAAAAAAAGAAAACTCACTTAGGTGAATGATGCACGCGAATCCTAATATTTCTACAGTAACTGACCCAGTTTAACATCAATGCAAGTAGATTCCTATGGGACATGACGTACATTTTGACATTCATTTTTATTCAACACTGGTACACTACTATTTCATCAGTTTATGCACATTATAGGATGTATATTTCATCCACAATTTAGCAAATTTATAGGCATTTGTTTCACTTTCAATCACTTCCTGCTTCAGAACACATGTATTCCTCCATATTTTTTGACTGGTCTTTTCATGAGACTTCTTACCAAACACAATATTTTCCATTTCCATTATCACTTTTGAAGCAAAACTCACACACACTTCATGATAAACAATAAACCTAAGATTACCATTAGATACATAACTGGTTGGAATGACTGATTTTATGTCAATTAATGATTTCTAATATACTTTCAGATATCAATTCAATCTATTATTTAAAGAGGAACCAGTTATATTATTTATTCACAGTAGGTTCTATTCATGCATTATCTCTATATTCATAAACTCAGGGTACACCACTTTGTACCCCCAATACTAATTTATATGTCTTCAAATATTGCTCCCAGTAATAGTGGAAGAAATAATCATGTCACATGATCTACATATATATTTTATCACAATAATTTTCTGGGCACAAATGCAAAGGTCACACTTATGATTGTACCAAATCCTAAATGGAAAGTGAACATGGATTACTAAAAACATCCATGTCCTGGTTGCCTAATGATTTCAAATATCATTCCTATTGGTGACTACCTATTTTTTTCTTCCTAAGATTATGTATTCAATCTCAATCCTGTTGAAAATGTCTAATCCTATCACTCACATTATAATTGCCTGATTTTGTATTGTCTCTATTGATATCTTCTTTCTTATATTTTTTCCAGTTCATCATTGTGACTGACTCTTCACATGTGCTGACATTTACATTCACTCTATAACCAAAACCCTATTGCTAAAGAACATTTGGTCCAAATTTTATACTCACTCTTCTTCCTAAACCTACGGACTATCCTATTTTGAGTGGATGTTCTCTTCTACAATCAATCATCCAAGGTCCAAGGTCCTATGCCATGGATTATCGATTTAACTGAGACAATTTTGCAGAACGTAATTAAAAGCTAAATATCCAAAACAAGGGCCTAATCCCCTTGTGGACTTCAAATCTTACCTAGATTTCTGTTTTCATACTTATATTTCAGCTGTATATTCTTGTAAATATGGCAGTTTTCCAATACCATTATTCATCCAGCAGAATGATTACTAACCCATATCGAACATGTTATTAACCCTAACCATACACTGTTCCCTCAATTTAACTTTACAGAAGAGCAGGTACAGAGTTCATCTTACAATACAGGAATTTAGGGTATCTTCCACCTGCTGAGAACCTTTGAGGTTCCATGTAGATTTGATCCCTGAAGAAGATGTAGGCAGCAATGAAGGACCTGAGAGAGCAAAAGTCATCTTCCATGGGAAACAACCTTTTAAGGATGAAGGGTTGTGTCTGAATAAGCCTTTCTCTTCTTAATGTAGAGAAGAAGGACCAAACCAGGCCTGTGTGGAGAGATGTTCCCGCAAACTGGTGCGGCCAATTTGGAAAGCAGTATGGAGATTCTGGGGAAGGCTGGGAATGGAACAACAATTTGACCCAGCTATTGCCCTTTTTGGACTATTCCCTTAAGACCTTAAAAGAGTGTACTACAGGGATACTGCCACATCGATGTTCATAGCAGCACAATTCACAATTGCTACACTGTGGAACCAACACAGTTGTCCTTCAGTAGATGAATGGATAAAAAAAAATGTGGCTTCTATACACCCTGGAGTATTACGCAGCACTAAAAAATGACAAAATCATGAAATTTGCAGGAAAATGGATGGTACTAGAGCAGATTATGCTTAGTGACGCTAGTCAATCCTAAAAAACAAATACCAAATGTCTTCTTTGATATAAGGATTGCAACTAAGAACAGAGCAGGGAGGAAGAGCAGGAAGAAAAGTTTAACATTAAACAAAGATATGAGGTGGGAGGGAAAGGGAGAGAAAAGGGAAATTGCATGGTAATGGAAGGAGACCCTCATTGTTACACAAAATTACATGTAAGAGGTTGTGAGGGGAATGGGAAAATAAACAAGGAGAGAAATGAATTAGAGTAGATGGGGTAGTGAGAGAAGATGGGAGGGGAGAGGAGGGGGGATAGTAGAGTATTGGAAAGGTAGCAGGATACAAAAGTAACTAATAGGGCATTATGTAAAAATGTGGATGTGTAACCGATGTGATTCTGCAATCTGTATTTGGGGTAAAAATGGGAGTTCATAACCCACTTGAATCTAATGTATGAAATATGATATGTGAAGAGATTTGTAATGTTTTGAACAACCAATAAAAGAAAAAAAAGTAGCAATATATATGCCAATCGAAATTCATCATGAAATATATATAATCCACAGATGCAAAAATATTCATTTACTGAACATGGATTTATGTATAATGTTATTCAACTTGGAAGCTCACCCATAGGTTGAATTTTCAGTTCCAACAGCGTTTAGGAGGAGTGATCTCTTCTCACAATTTGTATCTGCCAATTCAGCCACCTCGCAAGTATATACGTGTGATACCAGATAGGATTTTCTATGTGCATATAAAAATACATGCACCGTATAGGCTACAGAGAAAGGGAGACAGGAATTCACATATTTGTTAACTTTAAAAACACATGTAGAGTTATTTCAACAAAAAATTGACTAGATTTATAACTCGTACACTATATAATGCAAAAGGCAATTCCAACTACACACCATGCCTCCTCTGAACTGCTTGTATTTCTATTCTTTTTGGGTTATTTCTCACCATCATATTAAGATTATTAGTCAGAGTCCAGTAGGGTAGGGGTTAATGTCAGGGATTCAGTATTTCAAATGGAAAATTGGAAAATGACTCCAATGTGTATGTAAACATGTGCTACACAAAAATCTTCCCACTCACATCCAGAGAAGTGCCATGATATTACCTTCGCCCCAAGTAAGACACAATAAGAGGAGAAAAGTGTGAAAATCTGTGATTATGTATCTGAATGGAATATGCTCGGGAGTTCACAACCTTGGAGGTGGTAGAGGAGCTTCCAAAAGTAAGGGACAGGGTAAACACTCCACCAACATGGAGCTCTGCTGGCCTATGACTTCTTGGGAAACTGCCTCTGTGGTTGGGCACTTGAAATATATGTTGTTGTCATGAGCTTTAGCTTCCTTTGTAGTGAGACCATCAAATCTGGGTCTGCATCTATGTGACCTGGAAGACATGGTTTCTTATATTCCAATGAACCTGAGGCAGCAGTGCTGAATTCTCTCTTTGTAGGTAAACTGTGGCCACAGGAAGCCAAGTGTCTCCTGGTGGGGACTGTGAAGACATTTGGTCATCCTTCACATTTTGTGGTGCTTCTTGCTGCTGCACTGGGAATATGGTTTTTGCTTCACAAAATACAAGGAGTTCAACTGGGACAGAGTGCTGGAGAGAGTTCTGTAACGTGTGTTGTGACTCATTTATTTGTTGGTTTTTCCTTTTTTTTTTTTTTTTTTTTTTTTGAGGAATGACCACCAGGCGATGAATTTCCCTCTTAAAACTGCTTTCATTGTGTCCCGTAGATTCCGATATGTTGTGTCTGTGTTTTCGTTTATCTCTAAGAATTTTTTGATTTCCACCTTTATGTCTTCTGTAACCCATTGATCATTCCGTAACATATCATTCATTTTCCATGTGATGTAGGACTTTTTCTTCCTTCTTTTATCATTGATTTACAGTTTCATTCCATTATAGTCAGAAAAAATGCATGGTATTATCTCCACCCCTTTATATTTACTGAGGGTTGCCCTATGGCATAATATATGGTCTATTTTTGAGAAGGATCCATGTGCTGCTGAAAAAAAAGTATATCCATTTGATGATGGTTGGTATATTCTATATATTTCAGTTAAGTCTAGGTTATTGATTGTGATATTGAATTCTATATTTTTTTAATTCAACTTTTGTTTGAAATATCTGTCCAATGGTGAGAGAGCTGTGTTGAAGTCACCGATAATTATTGTGTTGTTGTCTATTTGATTCCAGAACTTGAGGAGAATTTGTTTTATGAAGGTCGCAGCACCATTATTTGGTTCATAAATATTGATAATTTTTATGTCTTGTTGGTGAATGATTCCTTTTAAAGTTATATAATATCCATACTTATCCCTTTTGAATAACTTAGTCTTGAAGTCGATTTTATTCAATGTGAGGATGGCCACCCCTGGTTGCTTACGAGGACCGTGTGCATGGTATATTTTTTCCCAACCTTTCACCTTCAGCCTGTGTATGCCTTTTCCATTCAGATGTGTCTCCTGGAGGCAACATATTGTTGGATTTGTTTTTATAATCCAAGTTACCAGCCTATGTCGCTTTATTGGAGAGTTCAACCATTAAGGTTTAGAGTTACTATTTATATATGGTTTGTACTGCCAGCCATTTTGATTATTTATTTTTTCTTAATTTAGTTTGTTTCTCCATGATTAGCTTTCCCCCCGCCCTCTGTTATTACTGAGGCACTTCCCAGTGATAGTTTTGGTTGTTGTTTTTCATTTCTTCCTCATGTAGTGTTTTGCTCACGACACTTTGCAATGCTGGTTTTCTGGCTGCAAATTCTTTTAGCTTTTGTTAATTATGAAATAGTTTTATTTTGTTGTTGTACCTGAAGCTTAATTTTGCTGGATACAGAATTATTGGTTGGCATCCATTGTCTTTCAGTATTTGAAATACATTATTCCAGGATCTTCTCGCTTTCAGCGTCTGTGATGAAAAATCTGTTGTTAACCTTATTGGTTTACCCCTGAATGTCATCTGCCTCCTTTGTCATGTACCTTTTAATAATTTCTCTTTGGTCTGTTTATTGGATATTTTCGTAACAATGTGTCTTGGCATTGGTCTACTGTGATTTTGTGTGCTCGGTGTCCTGTATGCATCTACAATTTGTATATCCGTTTCCTTTTTTATTTCTGGAAAGTTTTCTAAAATTATTTCATTCAGCAGGTTACTCATTCCCTTGGTTTGAATCTCTGTACCTTCCTCTATCCAGATGACTCATAAGTTTGTTTTTTTATGTTATCCCATATCTCTTGGATGTTTTTCTCATGATTTTTTACCAGTTTTTCGGAGTTGGCTAGACTCCTTTCAAGATGATATATTTTTTCTTCATTATTTGACGTTCTGGCTTCTACTTGCTCCACTCTGTTAGTGATACTCTCAATTGAGTTTTTAATTTGGTTTATCGTTTCCTTCATTTCTAGAATTATTGTTTGATTTCTTTTATAATCTCTATCTCCTGATAAAGACGCTTAACTTCTTCTTTTATCTGTTTATGTAATTCATTTTCAATGTGTTCTTTCACTGTTTGGAATTGCTGTCTCGTATCCTCTTTAAGGTTCCATTCCATCTGTCTAAGGTATTCCTTGAGTTCTTTATATGACCATTTTCCTGATGATTCTAGCTCCTCCTGATTATTTATGTTGTCCTTCATTGTTTGTACACATTTTCATCCTTGCTTTTTTATGCTGCTAATGTTACTTCTTTTTCTGTTTGACTGCTGAGTTACTGCTTACTCTTATAAATTTATTTGAAGCTTGGGAGGAAAGATAGTAGTAGGGATGGGAAGAAGTCACTAAAGAGAATGAGAGTAGGCAGGTAGAATTCAAGGAAGGGAGAATAAGAAAATTGAAAAGAAATGAAAAGACAAAAGAAAAAAAATAGAAAATAAAGAAAGAAATAAAATTTTTTTAGAAATAATAATGTTAATTATAAAAATGAAAATTAAAATTTAAAAGAATCATAAAATAATAAATTTTAAAAATTTTAAAAAATAAAAACATTAAAAAAAGTTAAAGAACAACAACAAAAAAATGAAAATGAAAGAAAAAGAAGAAAATAAAAAGAAAAAAATAATAATAATACATGCAGTAATAGAGTTCAATTAACTTCTCTTCCAGTAGGTGGAGCTGTGTGCATTGGGCCAAGCTTCTCCTCTCAATAGGTGGGAAGCAATCACTGTGCAGCAACTCTTTATCCCAGAATGGGCGGATCTCCAATCCTGAGTGTCTAGGGCCTTCTCTTTTGTTTCCTCAAGCCAGGCCCCCCAACCTGTGACGCTCACCACAATACTATGTAATGTTTTGAACAACCATTAATAAAAAGTTTTAAAAAAAGAAAACTAAATTCAGTGAATGATGCACGCGAATCCTAATATTTCTACAGTAACTGACCCAGTTTAACATCAATGCAAGTCGATTCCTATGGGACATGATATGTATTTTGCCGTTCATTTGTATTCAACACTGGTACACTACTATTTCATCAGTTTATGCACATCATTGGATATATATTTCATCCATAATTTAGCAAATTTATAGGCATTTGTTTCACTTTCAATCACTTCCTGCTTCACAACTCATGTATTCCTCCATATTTCTTGACTGGTCTTTTCATGAGATTTCTTTCCAAACACATTATTTTCGATCCATAATCACTTTTGAAGCAAAACTCACACACACTTCATGATAAACAATAACCCTAAGATTACCATTAGATATATAACTGGTTGGAATGAATGATTGTATGTCAATATATGATATCTTATATATTTTCAGATATCAATTCAATCCATTATTTAAAGTGGAACCAGTTAGATTATTTATTCACAGTATATTCTATTCATCCATTATCTCTATATTCATTGACACATGGTACACCACTTTGTACCCCCAATACTAATTTATATGTCTTCAAATATCGCTCCCAGAAATGGTGAAAGAAATACTCATATCACATGATCCACAGATACATTTTATCACAATAATTTTCTGGGCAGAAAATGCAAAGGTCACACTTATGATTGTACCAAAGCCTAAATGGAAAGTGAACATGGATTACTAAAAACATCCATGTCCAGGTTGCCTAATGCTTTCAAATGTTATTCCTATTGGTAACTACATATTTTTTTCTTCCTAAGATTATGCATTCAATCTTAACCATGTTGAAAATGTCTAATCCTATCACTCACATTATAATTGCCTGATTTTGTAATGTCTCTATTGATTTCTTTTTTCCTATATTTTCTCCAGTTCATCATTGTGACTGAGTCTTCACATGTGCTTACATTTACATTCACTCTATAACCGAAACCCTATTGCTAAAGAACATTTGTTCCAAATTTTATACTCACTCTTCTTCCTAAACCTACAGACTATCTTCCTATTCCTAATGACTCTCCCAATTTGAGTAAATGTTCTCTTCTACAATCAATCATCCAAAGTACAAGGTCCTTTGCAATTGTATATCGCATTATCTGAGACATCTCTGCAGAATGTAATTCAAAGCTAAGTATCCAAATCAAGGGCCTAATGCCCTTCTGTGCTACAAATCTTACATAGATTTCTGTTTTTGTACTTATATTTCACCTCTACAATCTTATAAATATTGCAGGTTACCAATAGCAGTAATCATCCTGCAGAATGATTTATAACCCAAATCGAACAAGGTATTAACCCTAACCATACAGTGATCCGTCAATCTAACTTTACAAAAGGGCAGGGACAGAGTTCATCTTAAAATACAGGAATGTAGGGGATCTTCCACCTGCTGAGAACCTCAAAGGTCCATGCATATTTGATCCCAGGGAAAGATGCAGGCAGCTATGAAGTACCTGAGAGAGCAAAAGTCACCTTCCATGGGAAACAACCTGGTAAGGATGAAGGGTAGCTTCTGAATAAGCCTCTCTCTTCTTAATGTAGAGAAGATGGACCAAACCAGTCCTGTGTGGTAAGCTGTTCCCGGATGCCTATGGTTGATATACCATTCTAACTTGTGAAAGTATCACAGGAAGTAGGGGCAACCTCCATCATAGGACCATTGGAAGGAACTGTTAGGACAAAGTGGTTGCCAAAGCAGTGACCTCATTAAGATATTGAAGGAAGTAACCTCACCTTACTTCTTTGGTGATGGAAGTCTCAGATCCGGGAAGCCAGGCACCAAGAGCCAGTCCCAGTCCCAGTCTCAGTGTTCTCACTTGTTTGGATTTACCAAGGACAGAGTCAGTCTTTCTTGGTACCTACTGATGTGAGGATGGCCAAATGTCAGGAAAGCTCTGAAGATGGGCCTTTCCTGAGAAACCAGGTAGTGGATCACCGCTGGCTCATGAAAACTTCACAGAGTTGGCCAAGGAGACCAGATCTGACACAGGACAGGCCATTTCAGCGGAACATAGTATGGCCCACCATTCAGAGGACACTCCCGATAGTTACAGACCTACTTGGGGGAAGGAGGTGCCTTTGTGGGTTTGGGTGTGGGTTTGAGGTTTTGTCTCATGTTCTAAGAATAGTTAAGAAAGGTGGTTTGTTTGGTTTGGAGTGAACTGTTTCTGGTAAGACGTTTCGCAAGGCGAGTGTTTCTTTTTCTGTGCATCCACTGTGTCCGTGGTTGTAGACATTAGAAAAGAGAATGCATCAATGGATGTGTCCTGTCTAGTAGAAAGCATTCCAGGATTTATCTTGTCCAGTGTATGAATGGACTGCGGCTTGACTTATGGATGGGCAACATCTACTATCTTCCTAAGTTCCTGTTTTCTTCCTGAAAACTGATCACTCTCAGAATAGGCTCACGATTTTGTTTCCATGATTTGTACCACCTCCAAGCTCTGTGCTTACCAATTGTTCTGTTGCCCTGAATGTGAGGAAGGTCTTTTCTTCAGGCCAAACCTTTGTGAAGCATGAAGAAAACAGTTTTCAAATGGAAATGAAAGGGCATCACCTGTGGCTCTTTACTTAATTTCTTTGGAAAGGGATGTGTCTGAATCAGATTTTTGGCCCTGTGTGAGGTTATGTCTTAGATTGTCAGCACCTGAAGGATCTAAAAAAAAGATCCAATGTGTGCATCTAAAACAAAAATTGCCAAAAGAGCAGTCATTGTGAATGAAGTCTCTTGCCTACCTCTGTAAGGTTCCTGACCTTCATCAAGTGAGACTAGTGATCATTTGGGTCAAATGAGTTCCTCAAAACCCTGCAGAGGCTAGCCAATAGGTGCTTGGTTTTTCTCATGACTCCAATTCACATAAAGAATCTAAATCCCACAGTCAATAGGCCTCAAATTGGAGAAGCAGTGCCGTATTAACGAGTATTAGGGATTAACGTATAAGGGATTCTTTGGGTCAAATGAGTTCTTCAAAGTCCCGCAGAGGTTCTTGTGTTTTCTCATGACTCCAAATCACATAAATAATCTATACCTAAAAGTCAGTAGGCCTCAAATTGGAGAAATAGAGCAGTATTACCGGCAGGCTTATTTGATCACTCGTGGTTCACAGGAAGGGTGTCCAGGCCACCTTGAATATTGGCAAATGTGGGGCAAGGGAGTTTATTTTGGACACTGTCTTTGGCTGTGCCCCTCATGGAAAACTCCTGGCAAAGGTTACGATGAGTGACTATATGGAAGAAGATGAGGGCCATGTGGGAGAGTTTTGGTTTTAATTTTGGTCATTTGTGAGGCGGTTGGAAGAAATGACTGGGTCCACCAGGGCTTGAACTCTGGTGTGATTCCCCTTAGAGACTGGGTTTTGGAACTGACCTCAGAGAAGTATTGCCATGAATTTTGTTGGGATTTTAGGAGGCCACGCATGAGAGTCGCCCTTGGAAACTGAGATCTAGGCCCAGGGTGGCTTTCCTCTGATCACTGGGAATCTCAGCCAGGATATCACATGATTTTATTCTGAAAGACTTCGGTACCATAGTTGAGAGTCAAGACACACACGTACCTCACATTGTAGACCTCAATGGGCCTGGCTTCATGTGTCCATTTGGCCACTCTTTGGGAAGACTTGCCTGTGAGAGTTCTCCAGAGCATTCACAGAAGTGATCAAATAGGCCTGCCCTTAATACTGTTCCATTTCTCCAATTTGAGGCCTTCTGACTGTGGGGTTTAGATTCTTTATGTGAATTGGAGTTATGAGAAAACCAAGGTCCTCTGCAGAGATTTGAAGAACTCACTTGACCCAAAGGATCCCTATTCTCAATTGATGATCAATGACTCAGAGGATGAGGACTTCATCCCTAGGCAGGAAGGAACCCAGAGTGTCTACAAAACATTAAGCCTGCGTTTTCTTGAAAAAACTTAAAAAGTCTTGTGCTCACTATTGACCCATTGCACCCTACACGTAGGCTTTATTAGAAAGCTACATGACACAATGTCTTACTCCCAATGATTGGAAATTTTTAGACCAAGCTACCCTCAATGTTGCAGACTTCCTGTTATGGAATGCAGATTTCAAAGAGCCTTATAGCGACTTTGTTCCCCGGCTTAACCTAGCTGCGGGATTCTTGCTTGGACCAAGTGAAAGTGAAAGCACCTTTGTAAAACATCTTGCCTTTGAAAATGCCAAACTGGCATGTCAGGATGTTCTTCGACCACATAAGAAAAAAGTGAAACTTTCTGACTTTATTGGACTCTGTGCAGGGTTGGGTGTAGCCCTTGCCATGGGTCTCACCCTCGGTGCCGCCTTTACCAAGGCCTTTCACAATCCTGGCTCACGTAGTTGCTTTACTTGTAAACAACCTGGCCATTTTGCACGTGAGTGTCCGACAGGCAAACAAAGCCTAAGAATAGTGTCTTTTCAAACTGAGGCTAAACTGCCCCCAGCTACCCTTTTCCCTAGATGAGGTAAAGGTCATCACTGGGCCAGTGAGTGTAGATCTAAGACAAATGCCCTCAGCAGCCTATCTCAAAATCCTTCTCCACAATTGCCTCATTCCAATTAGCCACCCCACGCAGCGCAGGATTGGACCTTTTTGCCGCCACCGATACAATATTAGACTCAATGCAAGGGCCCCAGATAATACCCACTGGAATTATGGGTCCCACTCCATCTCATATGTGTGCCCTTATTCTTGAAAGAGCCTCTACTACCTTACAAGGTGTTCAGGTCTTCCCTGGCATTAAAGATAATGATTTCACTGGAGAAATAAAAATACTGGCCACAGCTATTAATGGAGTTGCGGCCATCCCAGCAGGAACAAGACTTGCACAATTAATACTCCTTCCCTTGGATTCAGGAGGCACTTCCAAAACTCAAACCTACCGACGGGGACTACCTCCTTGGGCTCCTCTGATGTATATTGGGTTCAGCCCATTTCCCACAATAGACCCACCATTATCTTACTTATTGAAGGAAAGGAATTCCAAGGAATTCTTGATACTGGAGCTGATGTCACAATTATTTCTCAAAAATACTGGCCAACAGGTTGGCCCCTCACCCCATCCTTGACAGACCTTAAAGGGATAGGACAGTCAAAAAATCCTCTGGTCAGCTCTAGGGCTCTTAGCTGGACTGATAAAGAGGGTAATATGGGAACTATCACTCCTTTCTTTGTTCCTGACCTTCATCTTAACCTATACGTCCGAGATATTTTGAGTCAAATGTAAGTTATTCTTTCTAGTCCCAATTCCATGGTGACTCATCAAATGCTTCATATGAATTTTGTCCCTGGTACAGGCATGGGGAGACTGAGACAAGGACTGGTTGAGCCTATACAACCCTTACAAAAAGCAAATACATATAGACTTGGGTATTTGGATTTTTAGCGTTGGTCCCTGACGCTCCTGTACCCCATGCAGATAAAATTATTTGGGAGACTCAGACTCTTGTGTCGGTGGATCAGTGGCCCCTTACCCAAGAAACATTGGAGGCTGCCTCCATGTTAGTGGAGGAACAGCTGGCAGCTGGCTATGTAGAGCCATCAAGCTCACCATAGAATAATTCTATTTTTGTTATCAAGAAAAAAATCAGGCAAGTGGCGCCTTTTACAAGATTTGTGTGTCATTAATAAAGTTATATGCCTGATGGGAGCACTACAGCCAGGCGTTCCCACACCAGTGGATATTCCCAAAAACTATTGTAAAATGGTTGTTGACTTAAAAGATTGCTTTTTTACCATTGCTTTACATCCTGAGGATAGACCCTATTTTGCCTTTAGTCTCCCTCACATTAATTTTCAGGGCCTTATGCACAGATTTCAATGGAAGGTTCTTCCCCAAGGTATGGCCAACAGCCCTAGTCTTAGCCCAAAATACGTTGCTCAAGCAGTAGACCCTGTGAGAGAGCAATGTTCACAAATTCATATTTTACATTAATTGGATGATTTGTCAATTGCTGCACCTAATATCCATGACGTTAATAATTGTTACCTGGACCTTTACAAAACCCTCACTACCTTGGGACTGCAGATAGCTTCTGATAAGGTTCAAACACAGGACTGTTATACCTATTTGGGCCTTAAACTTCAAGATAATCAGATTCAAATTCCTAAAATACAACTACGTGTGGACCATCTTCACACTCTTAATGATTTTCAAAAATTACTGGGGGATATTAAATGGCTAAGAACATATTTAAAATTACCCACTTGTGTACTTTTGTCCCTTAATTATATTTTGAGAGGTGATTCCCACCCCTCCTCCTCTCAAAAGCTTACACACGAGGCATTACAGGCATTAAACCAAGTCACAGAAGCCATTGACCAACAGTTTGTTACACAAATTTCTTATAACCTTCCTCTGGTTCTGGTTATTTAACAAACTCCTCATACACCCACAGGAATAATTTGGCAGCGAGATCCACATTTTAAAAATAAAGGCTGCCCCTTGCTTTGGGTCCATTTACCCACCACATCCTCCAAGGTTATTACTGTTAATCTTGCTCAGGTAGCTTCTATTATTATTAAAGGTCATTTGATTCTCGACAACATTTTGGCAAAGAACCTCATAATAATTTAATTCCATATATGAAGGACCAAACCAAATTTTTAATACAGACACGGGATGAATGGGGTATTGCCCTATCAGGCTTTTGGGGAACAATTGATAACCACCTCCCCAATGACCCCCTTTTACATTTTGTCCAGTTACATCCATTTATTTTTCCCAAAATTACTCAAAAGGCTCCCATTCCTCAAGCCCTTAATGTCTTTACAGACGGTTCCAGTAATGGCTGAGCGCTCTTTGTTGTCAATAACCAGCCTACCATCTTTGATACTATCTATCAGTCAGCACAGGTTGTGGAATTGTTTGCCATAACACAAGTTTTTATAATATTTTTTGATAATCCTGTTAATATTTATACAGACAGTGCCTACATTGCTCATTCTGTGCCCCTGCTGGACATTTCCCCCACCATTAAGGCTTCTTCCAATGTGGCCTTTCTTTTTCATCAGCTTCAGCAGCTAATTCAGGCCAGACAACACCCATTTTTCTTAGAACACATCAGGGCACACTCTGATCATCCCAGGCCTCTAACACAAGGTAATGCCCAAGCTGATGCAGCAACTCGTTCCATCTTTCCAATTTTTGTGGGATCCATTCAAAAGGCCACAGAGTTACACAATCTTCACCATCTAAATTCCAAGAGCCTTCAATTACTTTGTAAAATTACCATGCAACAGGCACGAGAAATAGTAAAAGCATGCCCAGGTTGCACTGTCTCCCTCCCCATTCAACACATGAGAGTTAACCCCCGAGAATTACTGCCCAATCAGTTTTGGAAAATGGATGTTACTCATTTTCCTGAATTTGAAATTACCAAATATATACACGTTTCTATATATACCTTCAGCGACTTTATTTTTGCATCACCACATTCAGGAGAGGCTACCAAATATGTTCTTTCTCCTCTTATTTCAGCCTTTTCCATAATGGGTAAACCAATACATATTAAAACAGATAATTATCCTGCATATACCTGTGCCAAGTTTAAATAGTTTTGTGCTACCTTGCAAATTCGTCATACTACTGGAATTCCATACAACCCTCGGGGCCAAGGCGTTGTGGAATGTGCCCACCTTACCTTATAGACTTGGATAACCCTCCATAAGGCTTCCGCCCTTGTATTTACCACTCCCAGGCATCGCCTTAACCATGCCTTACTTCCCCTTATTTTTCTTACCCTAGACAGTGAAGGCCATTCGGCCGCAGACAGAAACTGGCATCCCTTGTCCAATTCTGTTCGCCCACCTCTTATGTGGTGCAATTCCCTTACAAATAAATGGAAAGGTCCAGATCCTGTTCTCATCTGGGGACGAGGCTCAGCTTGTCTTTTGGACCAAGAACAATCAGCCCCAAGATGGTTACCAGAATGCCTGGTTAAACAGGTTAATGACTTACCTCAACACAGGGATGGAGGGCCTCCCCCTGAGGACAAATTTTGTTCTTTTTCAGATGCAGCCAACAATCTGTGTGAGGATCCTGATTTAGGCACTTCTGCTTAACAGGTTTGTACATGGAGGCCTTGGCCCTCCACGTTCCAACATCATGGTGTAAGTTTTTGGGCCCCCCTGTGAATGCAAGTGATGATCTTGGACTCAGGCTCCCACTAGTTGGACCGAGACTGCTGACTGCGTGACTAAGGTGGCTTACCTCCATGCCGAGGTTGACCATAAACTTGGAGGAGTTCATCAGCCTAAATGGGTATGTGTTAACAAGCCAAAGTTTATTCCCCCTAGTACAAGTAAAGCTCTCCAAAATTCTTCTGCAACCTGTTCGCATACCCAGGCGAGGCATGACTCTTGTTATGTGTCGCCCTCAATTTGTGTTAACAAGCAGGGAGAACAATTTTTTGAAGCCTCCCAAACTAAAACTCATGCAGCAGGGGGGACCACTATTCATTATACCTCCGTTCTATTTGACCAGGGAGTAGAAGGCAAATACACCAAGCTACAGTCAGCTGGTTGCCAAGTCCCTGTCGGTAAACCCTCCTGCTGGCCCATTAAGGCCCCTACAGGGGTCACTGATGGTGGAAGAACCACTGATGCTGTCAAACATCCTCACATAATCAAACTTTTGAAACCCCAAATCCCTGAGCTCACATATCATCCCTTAATGTTGCCTAAATCTCAGCTCCCAGGTTTAGATACCAATACATTAGATATTTTGGAAACTACCTTCTACTTGCTTAATAATTCCAACCACACCCTTGCTGGTGATTGCTGGCTCTGCATGACAACAGGGGCAATTATGACTATGGCAGTTCCTATTAATTCTATCATAGACAATGATAATACATGCCAACCCGGATTTCCTTTTTAAGTACAACTTATAGGCACTATTACATTATGTCTTTTAGGCGCGATGCAGAATAACACCTATGATATTGATGTTGGAGTTACTTTCTTTGAAAATTGCTCAACATACAAAATTATTCCTCACCCACCCCAACTCTTTGTCCTCCCAATGGCAGAGTTTTAATGGGTGGAGGAAACTTGGCCTTCCCCAGGCTTCCAGCGAATTGGACCGGTGGCTCTGTTCTTGCCTTATTACTCCCTGATATAACTATAGTCCCAGGAGATGAACCTCTACCCATTCCTAGCCTAGACACCTTAGTCAAAAGAAACAGGCGGGCAATACAGGCCTTACCACTCATTGCCAGCTTTGGAATAACAGCTGCTGTGGGCACAGGTACACTGGCTTAGGCACAGCTATACACTCTTACCATCGCCTGTCTCAACAACTTATAAATGATGTACAAACTCTATCAGGAACCATTAAAGATCTGCAGGACCAAATAGACTCCCAGGCAGAAGTGTTCCTTCAAAAAGACGAGGGTTAGATTTGCTGACAGATAACCAGGGAGGTATTTGCTTGGGCTTAGGGGAACGATGCTGCTTTTATGCCAATAAATCAGGCATAGTATGCACTAAAATTAAGCACCTTCAATAAGATCTAGAAAGAGATGACGCGAACTATTTGAAAATCCCCTCTGGACTGGGCTTTATGGATTTCTACCCTACCTTCTTCCCCTATTAGGCCCTTTGTTGGGTTTACTTATAATTGGGTCCATAGGACCCTGCATTATAAACAGGCTGGTACAATTTATTAAAGAACAGATTAATATTTTGGCCTCTAAACCCATACAGGTCCATCATCGTCTGGAGATGGAAGACCGTGCTGCCAACATTTAAAAGGATGTTCTACCCTTCTCACAGGCTTATTTCTTAAGTTTACATCCCCACAGATCTCTCTTTCTTATATAAAAGTATGAGTAACAGCTCTGACCAACTATCTTCTGCCCTTGCCATAACGGTTCGTCCCCCATGGGCCCCTCCACTTGGCGGAGGATGCACCCATGGAGTGAGGATGTTATCCCAGTTCATTATTGTGATTGACTCTTCACATGTGCTGACATTTATATTCAATCTCTATGCAAAAGCCTATTGCTAAAGAAATTTTGGTCCCACTCCTATACTCACTCTTGTTTCTAAACGTACCAACTATCATCCTAATCCTACTTACTATCCCTTTTTGACTGGATGTTCTCTTCAACATTCAATCATCGAAGATACAAGGTCCTATGCCATTGTATATCGATTCATCTGAGACGTCTTTGCAGAATATAATTCAAAACTAAGTATCCCACTCGAGCGCCTAATGCCTTACTGGGCTTCAAATCGTACCTAGATTTCTGTTGGTTCCAATACCATTATTCATCTCGCAGAAGGATTCCTAACCCAAATCGAACCTGTTATTAACCCTAACCATACACTGTTCGCTCAATCTCACTTTACAGAAGAGCAGGTACAGAGTTGGTCTTACAATACAAGAATGTAGGGGATCTTCCACCTGCTGAGAACCTCAAAGGTCCATGCAGAAATGATCCCTGGATAAGATGTAGGCAGCTATGGAGGACCTAAGAGAGCAAAAATCATCTTCCATGGCAAAAACCCTGGTCAGGACGAAGGGATGTGTCTGAAACAGCCGCTTTCTTCTTAATATAGAGAAGATGGACCAAACCAGGCCTGTGTGGAGAGCTGTTCCCAGGTGCCTATGGTTGAAATACCATTCTTACTTTTGAAAGTGTCACAGGAAGTAGGGGCAGCCTCCATTTCATGGGACCCTATGAAACAACTGTTAGCACAAAGTGGTTGTCAAGGCAGTGACCTCTTTCAGTTTCTGAAGGAATTGACCTACCTAACTTCCTTGGTGTTTGAAATCTCTGAACTTGGGATCCAGGAAGCAAGGCATCCAGAGCCAGTCCCAGTCTCAGTCACATTGGGCTCACTTGTTTGGATTTACCAAAGATAGGGTCAGTCTTTCTTGGTACCTACTGATGTGAGGATGGCCAAATGCCAGGAGAGCTCTGAAGAGGGGCCTTTCCAGGGAAAGCAGATAGTTGCTCACCAATGGCTCCTGGCAACTTCACAGAGTTGGAAAAGGAGACAAGATCTGAGACCCTACAGGGCATTTCGGTGGAACAGAGTATGGCCCACCAGTCAGAGGACACTCCATATATTCACACACCTACTTGGGAGAAGGAGGTGCCGTTTGAGTATGGGTGTGAGTATGCGGTTTTGTCTCATGTTCTGAGAATAGATAGGAAAGTCGGTTTGTTTGGTTTGGAGTGGACTGTTTCTTGTATGTCATTTGACAAGGCAAGTGTTTCTATATCTGTGTATCCTACTGTGTCCGTGGTTGTAGACATTAGAAAAGACAATGCATCAATGGATGTGTCCTGTCTAATAGAAAGCTCCCATCATTCATCCGGCCCAATTTATGAATGGACTGCAGCTTGCCTTATAGATGGGCAAAACCTATTATCTTCCCAAGTTCCAGTTGTCTTCCTGAATTCTGGAAACTCTCCAGAATAGGCTCATGGTTTTGTGTCCAAGATATAAACCACTTCCACACTCTGTGAAATGGCCATGTACTGAATAGCTGAAGGGAATGGGGGCATCTCAGAAAACTCAGATATCAGTGTGACCAGGAAAGTCTCAGAGGAGAAACCCTGCTTTGGGCCTTTTGCTTGCCTATTGTACTGTTGCCCTTAATGTCAGGATGGTTTTTGCCTCAGGCCACACTTTGTGAAGCGTGAAGAAATTAATTTTCATATGGAAAAGAATGGGCATCACCTGTGGCTCTTTGCTTAATTGCTTTGGAAAGGGATGCGTCTGAATCAGCATCTTGGCCCTGTATGAGGCTGTGGCTTAAATTCTCAGCACCAGATGGATCTAAAGAAAGATCCCATGTGTGCATCCAAAAAAAATGGCAAAAAGTTCAGTTTTTGTGGATGAAGTTTCTTGCCTTTCTCTCTTAGTTTCATGACCTTTATCAAGTGAGAATAGGGATCCTTTGGGTCAAATGAGTTCTGGAAAGCCATGCAGAGGTGCTTGGGTTTCCTCATGACTCCAAATCACATGAAGAGTCTATACCTGACAGGCAGTAGGCCTCAAATTGGAGAAGCAGAGCAGTATTAAGAGCTGGCCTACTTGATCACTCCTGGTTCACAGGAAGGGTGTCCAGGCCACAATGACTTTAGGCAAATGAGGGGAAAGGGAGCTTTTTTTGAACACTGTCTTTGGATGTGCCCCTCATGGAAATATCCAGCCACAGTTAATGATGAGTGTATATATGGAAGAATATGAGGGCTATGTGGGAGTGTTTTGGTTTTAATTCTGGTCATTTGTGTGGCGGTTGGGAGATGACTGGGTCCACTGGGGTTTAAACTCTGGTGTGATTCCCCTTAGAGACTGTGTTGTGGAACTGACCTCAGAGAATTATTGCCATGAAATGTGTTGAGATTTTTGGAGGCCACACATGGGAGTCATCCTTGGAAACTGAGATCTAGACCAAGGGTGGCTTTCCACACAGCACAGGGAATCTCAGCAATGATATCATGTGATTTTATTCTGAAAGACTTGGCAGCCATAGTTGAGAGTCAAAACAAACCTGGACCTCACATTGTAGATTTCTATGGGCCTGGCTTCATGTAACTTTTTGGCCACTCTTTGGGAAACCTTGCCTGTGAGAGTTCTCTAGAGCATTCATTGAAATGAGCTTCCTCACCATTTAACGGTACCTGAATGAATTGAAACCCAGAGTGCCTCCAAATTCATCCTTGAAAAATGGCTACATAAATACCATGACATTTTTGAAATTCCCATGACCAGGTGGCACTGGACAACCATGAATGTCCTGTTGCTGATTTGAGTGTACCAGACACTGCCTTGATTGACAGGGTTTCATGATAATGATGTAGAACAGAGATGTCAGTAAGTTGGAGCCTGCTGATTAGTGGTCGTAGAGAAGTGTTGTGCACATGTGTGTTAAAAAATCTGTGGTGCGGTCATGTGGATCTGCCATTGGCTTTCAAATGGGTTGTGACTGACATGGAGCAGCCAGCAGAACCTTGTATGTAGAGGCATCTTGTTATATGGAGAAGTTTCAGGGCAATGTTCAGAATCAGGTTGCTATGGTCAAGGGGGCAAGCTATGTGGGATAGAAGCCAGATTGGTGTATTCTCCTGTAGACCCAGACCCACGACACGTGACAGAACTCCCTCCAGCAGTTTGTCCTAGTTGAACTTTTTGAATTTCGTGAAGCAAATACCAAACTCCCAGTGAAGCGGCAAGAAACACCACAAAAAGTGGAAGGTGACCAAATAGCTTCACACTCCACATGGGGAGACACTTAGCCCCCAGTGGCCACAATTATCTACAAAGAGAGAATTCAGCACTGCTGCCTAATGTTCATTGGAATATAAGAGACCATGTCCTCCAGGTCACATAGATGCAGACCCAGCTTTGATCGTCTCACTACAAAGGAAGCTAAAGCTCCTGACAACAACATATATTTCAAGTGCCCAACCTCAGAGGCAGTTTCTGAAGAAGTATTTAGGCCAGCAGAGCTCCATGATTGTGGAGTTTACACTGTCCCTTACTTTTGGAAACTGGTCTACCACCTTCAAAGTTCTAAACTCCTGAGCAATTTTCATTCCAGATATATATTCACAGATTTTATAACTCTTCTCCTCAAATTGTGTCTTACTTGGAGTGAAGGAAATGTCAAGGAATTGTTCTGGATGAGAGTGGAAGTAATTTTGTGTAGCACATGTTTGCATACACATTGGATTCATTTTCCAATTTTCCAATTGAAATACTGAATCCCTGACACTACCCCATACCCTACTAGACTCTGTGTACTAATCCTAATATGATGGAGAAAAATAATCCCCAAAAAATTGAAATACAAGCATCAAAAGAGGCCTGGTGTATATTTGGACTTGCCTTATGCACTGTATAGGGTAGGAGTTATAAATCTAGTCAATTTTTTGTTGAAATAGTTCTCCAGTTGTTTTTAAAGTTAACCAATATGTGAATTCCTGTCTCCCTTTCGCTGTAGCCTATTCAGCATATGTATTTTTATAAGCACATATACAATCCTACCTGGTACCACACGTACACTATTTTGTGGTTGCTGACTTGGCAGATACAAATTGTGAGAAGAGATCACTCCTCCTAAATGCTGATGGAACTGAAAATTCAACCTATGGGTGAGTTTCCTAGCTGAACAACATTATATATAAATCCATGTTCAGTAAAATGAATATTTTTGATCTGTGAATGATATATATTTCATGGTGAATTTCAATTGGCATATAGTGCTAATTTTTAATATCTGTATATATATATATATATATATATATATATATATATATATATATATATATATACTATCCAGATTTTTCAAAATATGAAAAATATCTGTCTTACTATACATTTCCTAAATTCATTCATATTCATGTATGTGGATTTATAATTATCTTTTCACAAGATCATTCTCAGAAATATTCATCCACCTGAAATACATATTTGTTTCCTACTACTGAAAACTAACTTCAGTGAATGGTGTATACAAATTCTAATATTTCTTCATTAACTGACCAAGTTTAACATCAATGCAAGTAGACTCCTATGGAACATGATGTGTATTTTGATGTTAATTTTTTTTCAACACTGGTGCATTACAATTTCTTTAGTTTATGCACATCATTGGATATAGATTTCATCCACAAGTTTGCAAATTTATAGGCATTTGTTTCACTTTCAATCACTTTCTACTTCAGAACACATATATTTCTTCATGTTTCTTGACTGGTCTTTTCATGAGACTTCTTTCCAAACACATTATTTTTGATATCCATAAGTACTTTTGAAGCAAATCTCACACACCCTACATGATGAACCATAACCCTAATATTACGATTAGATGTATAACTGGTTAGAATGAATGATTGTATATCAATATATGATTTCTTATATATTTTCAGATATCAATTCAATCCATTATTTAATGTGGAACCAGTTATATTATTTATACACAATATTGTCTATTCATGCATTATCTCTATATTCATAGACACAGGGTACACCTCTTTATACCCCCAATACTAATTTACATGTCTTCAAAATATTCCTCCTTGAAATGGTGGAAGAAATACTCATGTCACCTGACCTATGTATACATTTTATCACAGTAATATTCTGGACACAAAAAGCAAAGGTCACACTTATGATTGTACCAATGTAAAGGTTGGTCGAGCGTTGGAGTAAGAGACCACCAAGAGACTGTCACATGCAACAGCAAAGTGTTTATTGGGGGTCCAGCATGCTGTGGCTCAGAGCTCACTTGAATTTAGCAGAGAGCCCTGAGAACAGCTTAAGCAGAGCTTATATACTTTCCTTAGAGAGGGCAGGGAGTGAAATTTATTGATGGGTCATGGCAAGTGGGCGGTTTGTTTGCAAATGTGTGAGGGAGTACATTCTGCAGTTTGGCAATTGGGGACAGTACATTTGGGGAACAAGATAAGCAAACAGTTCTCAAGATTTCAACAGTGTTTTGTTAAGCATACAGAAAAACAGAAATTGACAAGTACCTATTTTATTATCCTTTCATTCCCCACTTCTTGTTCTGGTTACTTTTAATCATAAAAGTGATCATTGGGGGGTGTCACAATTCATGTCTGCTAGTCGGAAACATTGTTGTCTGATTACCATAAGTTTAACTTGTCCAATTTGAGCTTGGAGAAAAGAAACTACACGGTTGAGCATACAGGGCCCTACAGTTAGCAATAATATGAAGATTATTAAAGGACCGGCCAAGGCTGATAAAAGTGTAGTTACCCACGGGGACTGTGTGTACCAAGACTCAAACCACCCTTTTTGGGCCTCTGTCTCTCCTTGACACTCTTCAAGGCGTTTTTTTTTTAATTTACTCATAGATTCTTTTACAACTCCAGTATCGTCAGCATAAAAACAATATTCTTCCCTCAATGCAGCACAAAGGCCCCTTCTCTCATGAAGAGAAGGTCCAAATGTCACCTGTTCTGTAAAACTACTTCAGAGAGCGAGGTTAAAGATTCCTGTAAAGCTGTGATGGAGGTTTTTAATATCTTTAAGTTTTGGTCTATTGGTACTTGTCATTGGGTTATTTGTTGTGTCCCATGGACTAGGGAAGTGGTTCCTGTGCCCACCCCTGCAGCAACTCCTATTCTTAATAGGATGGCTAAAGTGAGGAATACAGCTTCCCAGCGGAACCGAGTTTTTTGCCCCCCTATTTGATTTTTAAATGAACCTGTTTAATGATAGAGCACTCTGGGAATCATCTGCACCATTACATAATTAATCACATCTGTTGACCATTTTATGAACCCATTAACAATGTTTAAGTATATAGAATTACACTTTTGTAGGGACAGACAAGGCAAGGCACCTAAGATAGCACCGAAGCTAGGGAAACAATCCTATTTGGTTGCAAATGGATTTAGAGGGCATTGCTTCTGTTGTAATCAATTAATCCGCTGAACCCCAAGTTCAGGTAGTTTCAGAATTTTGTACCCAACATGTAGGTAAAGTGGCTCAGAAGTTCACAGTCTGCAGAAGTTCACAAAAAGCTGTTTTTTTTTTCTGTTTTATTTCCTCTGTTCTATGCAAGTTTAGTTTTTAAGGACACTTGGGAGGGGGAGAGATTTTGTCTTCTCTTTTTTTTTCTCCCTGCCAGCTATTACCATGGAGCCCAGTTGGTAACTTCTTTATCTTAGAAATGTAGCCATCTCTGTGAAGCCCCAGCTCAAGGCCAGAGGCCTTGTTCACATATTTTGTGAAAAACTAGTAAAGGGGTGTCTAGCATAGCAGAGCTGATTTTTCCAGCCCATGGTACGTAGAACAGGGCAACAAGAAAAGAGGAAGTTTATCTACATTGAACTCCTTCATTGGGACTCTTTTGCTAAAAGTCCTAAATTCAGCCATGGTGAAGACTTCTGGAGAAGGTCAGTTAAGAATTTTTTGTGGTCCTGGTACAGAGGGGGAAGACGTGAAAGGCGGGTGGTGAGAGCAGCTCCGTGGATCTGAGAATGAGGAAGAAGAGATGTAAAAGAATAATGGGAAAGGGCTTTGGGATTTTCCTAGCATCAAAAAGTTGAGCAGTAGAACAGATAGACCAGAGGGGAAGATGGGAGTGAGTATCTCAAAAAGCCTGTGAGGGACTTCAAATTCTTAGTAACCTGTTTTCAGTGTTGACAAAGCAACTTTAAAGGCCATTTTCATTACATCTTGGATAGGGGTCTGAGGGCTCTCCTCTGCCTGTTTGAGCTTTGGGTTAGCTGGTAAAAGGACCTGTTGGGACCCGGTGCGGACACTGACAGGAGAAGAGAGGAGTGAGTGGGAAGAGGGGTATCTCAGTACCTGCTACCTCAGCAAGGGGGCAATTGTCTGAGAACCAGCGGTGGTTTGGGTATTTGATCTAGTAATTGGAGAGGAGAAATCAGGTTGCTGAGGTGGGATTGACAGCAGAGCATCTGGAGTAGATGGCAGAGGGTGAGGATCTATTGGAGATGTATAGTTCAGGATTTGAGTGAAGGAGGAAAAAGGCCTCCACATAGGGGAATTTCCTTCCACGCTATTGAGCACTTGCCGCAGTTAAAAAGGTCACACAGAATTTGAGGTTATAGAGACCCCCCTGGGGGCCATCGGTTTTGGTTGTTAATTGGTAATATGGCCAATGCTGTGTACTGAATTTGATGAAAAGTTTGGGTTCCTCTAGGGAGCCCCTATATGCTCACATCCCTATGACTCACAGAAGAAGTCGGCTTTTTCCTCACACAGCCTTGGCTTTTGTGGCTTTGATAACTGCCGGGTAAACATAGTAATCTAGGCTAGCCAACCTGCATCTGGCTCACGTTTTCCTTCACCCACAATAGCAAAACTCACACACTCTTCCTGATAAACCATAACCCTAATATTACCATTAGATGTTTAACTCGTTGGAATGAATGTATGTATATCAATATAAGATTTCCTGTATATTTTCAGATATCAATTAAATCCATTATTTAAAATTGGAACTAGTTATATTATTTATTCACATTATGATTTATTAATGCATTATCTCTGTATTCATAGATACAGGGTAAACTTATTTGTATCCCGAATACTAATTTATAAGTCTTCAAAATATTGCTCTGAGAACTGGTGGAAGAAATACTCATGTCACCTTATCTACAAATATATTTTATCACAGTAATATTCTGGACACAAAAACCAAAGGTCACACTTATGCTTCTACCAAAATCTAAATGGAAAGTGAGCAGGGATTACTAAAAACATCCACGTTCAGTTTGCCTAATGCTCTCTAATGTCAATCCTATTGATAATTACATATTTGTTTCTTCCTAAGATTATATATTCTCTCAAGCATGTTGAAATTGTCTAATCCAATCACTCACTTTATACTTTGCCTGATTTCCTAATGTCTCTATTGATATCTGCTTTCCTACATATTTTCACCAGTTCATCATTGTGACTGACTCTTCACATGTGCTGACATTTACAGTCATTCTCTACAAGAAACCCTATTTCTAAAGAACTTTTGGTCCAAATCCTATACTCACTCTTCTTTCAAAATATACCGATTACCTTCCTAATCCTGCCGACTCTTCCTCTTTCACTACATTCAATCATCCAAGGTAAATGGTCCTATACCATTGTATGTCGATTTATCTGAGACAACTGTGCAGAAAGTAATTCAAAGCTAAGTATCCCCATCAAGGGTCCAATGCCCTTCTGGGCTTCAAATCGTACCTAGATTTCTGTTTTCATACGTATATTTCTCCTCTATATTCTTATAAATATCGCAGGTTCCCTATACCATTATTAATCCAGCAGAATGATTCCTAATCCAAATTGAACATGTTATTAATACTAACCATACACTGTTTCCTCAATCTAACTTTACAAAAGAGCAGGGACAGAGTTGGTCTTAAAATACAGGAATGTAGGGGATCTTCCACCTGCTGAGAACCTCATAGGTCCATGCAGAAATGATCCCTGGAGAAGATGTATTCAGCTATGAAGGACCTGAGAGGGCAAAAGTCATCATCCATGGCAAACAACTTGATGTGGATTGTCTGAATGAGGCACTCTCTTCTCAATGTAGAGAAGGTGGACCAATCCAGGCCTGTGTTGAGAGCTCTTACAGGGTGCCTATGGTTGATATACCATTCTAACTTGTAAAAGTGTCACAGGAAATAGGGGCAGCCTCCATCGCATGGGACTCTTGGAAGCAACTGTTAGGACACATGGTTACCAAAGCAGTGATCTCATTCAGTTCCTGAAAGAAGTGACCTCACCTCATTTTCTTGTTGATTTAACTCTCTGAACATGGGATCCAGGAAGCCAGGCATCCAGAGCCAGTCCCAGTCCCAGTTTCAGTGTGCTCACTTGATTGGAATTAACAAGGATAGGGTCAGTCATTCTTGGTACCTTCTAATGTGAGGATCGGCAAATGCCATGAAAGCTCTGAAGAGGGGCCTGTCCTGAAAAAGATGGTAGTGGCTCAGCACTGGCTACTGACAACTTCGGAGACTTGCCCAAAAAACCACATCTGAGACAGGACAGGACATTTCAGGGAAAGTCTGTCAGTCAGAGGACACTCCAGTTAGTCACAGACCTACTTGCTGGAAGGAGGTGCCTTTGTGGGTGTGGGTGTGTGTTTGTGGTTATGTCTCATGGTCTGAGAATAGGTAGGAAAGGCGGTTTGTTTGGTTTGGACTAGATTGTTCTAGAATGTCATTTGACAAGGGGAGTGTTTCTATATCTGTGTATCACACTGTGTCTGTGGATGCAGACATTAAAAAAGAGAATGCATCAATGATTGTTTCCTGTCTAGTAGACAGCTTTCCAGCGTTCATCCTGCCCAATTTATGAATAGAGTGTGGCTAGCCTTATTGATGTGCATCACCTGCTACCTTCCTAAGTTCCTGTTTTCTTCCTGAATTCTGGCCACTGTGCTTTAGGCCTTTTGCTTACCTAATGTTCTGTTGCCCTGAATGTCAGGAAGGTCTTTGCCTCAGGCCACCCTTTTTTGAATCCTGAAGAAAACAGTTTTCAAATGGAAATGAATAGGCATCACCTGTGTTTCTTTGATTAAATGCTTTGGAAAAGGATGTGTCTCAATCAGCCTCTTCACCCTGTGTGAGGCTGTGGCTTAGATTCTCAGCACCTAATTTATCTAAAGAAAGATCCCATATGTGCATCCAAAACCACAATGGCAAAAAGATCAGTCATTGTGGATGAAGTCTCTTGCCTTCCTCTGTTAGGTTCCTGACCTCTATCAAGTGAGAATAGGGATCCTTTGGGTCAAATGAGTTCTTCAAAGCCATGCAGAAGTTCTTGGGTTTTCTCATTACTCCAAATCGCATAAAGAATTTATACCTGACAGTCAGTAGGCCTCAAATTGGACAAGCAGAGCAGTATTAATGGCAGGCCTATTTGATCACTCCTGGTTCACCGGAAGTGTGTCCAGGCCACTCTGACTTCAGGCAAATGAGTGGCAAGGGAGCATATTTTTGACACTGTCTTGAGCTGTGTCCCTCATGGAAACCACCAACCGGAGTTTATGATGAGTGCCTATATGGAAGAAGATGAGGGCCATGTGGGAGTGTTTTGGTTTTAATTTTGGTTATTTGTGTGACAGTTGGAAGAGATGACTGGGTCCACCTTGGCTTGAACTCTGGTGTGATTCCCCTTAGATACTGAGTTCAGGAAATGACATCAGAGAAATATTGCCATGAACTGTTTTGGGATTTTAGGAGGCCACGGATAAGAGTTGCCCTTGGAAACTGATCTAGGGCCAGGTTTGCTTTCCACAGAGCACTAGGAATTTCAGCTAGGATATCACATGATTTTATTCTGAAAAACTTGACAGCCAGAGTTGAGAGGCAAAACACACATGGACCTCACATTGTAAACCTCAATGGGCATGGCTTCATGTGACATTTTGGCCACTCTTTGGGAAGTCTTGCCTGTGATAATTCTCCACAGCTTTCTATGAAATGAGCTTCCTCACCATTTAATGTTTTCTGATCAATACCATGAAATTTTTGAAATTCCCATGAACAGGTGGCATTGGAGAATCTTTGGATGTCCTGTTTCTGATCATGAGTGTACCACACAGTGCCTTGATTGACTGGGTTCCATGAAAACGGTGTAGAACAGAGATGCCAGTAACTTGGTGCCTTCTGAGTAGTGGGCCTAGAGGAGTGGTGGGCAGGAGTGTGATAAAACATCTGCGGACCTGCCATTGTCTTCAAAATGGCTTGTGACTGACATGGTGCAGCCAACAGACCCTTATAAGTAAAGGCATTTTGTTATATGGAGAGGTTTCAGGGCAATGTTCAGAATCAAGTTGCTACAGTCAAGGGGGCAAGCTATATAGGATAGAAGCTTAGTTGGTGCATTCTCTTGCTGACCCTGTTTCACCACACGTGACAGAACTCCCTCCAGCCCTGTGTCCCAGTTGAATTCCTTGTATTTCGTGAAGCAAATACCAAACTCCCAGTGCAGCTGCAAGAAACACCAGGAAAAATGGAGGATGACCAAATGACTTCACGGTCCACAGGGGGGGAGACACTTAGTCCCCAATGGCCACAGTTGACCTAAAAAGATAGAATTCAGCACTGCTGCCTCATGGTCATTGGAAAATAAGAAACCACTTCCTCCAGGTCACATAGATGCAGACCCAGCTTTGATGGTCTCACTACAAAGGAAGCTAAAGCTCCTGACAACAACATATATTTCATGGGTCCAAACTCAGAGGCTGTTTCTCAATAAGTCTTTATTCCACCAGAGCTCCATGTTTGTGGCGTGTTTACCCTGTCCCTTACTTTTGGAATCTCCTCTACCACCTCCAAGTTTGTAAACTCCTGAGCATGTTCCATTCCAGATATATAATCACGGATTTTCAAACTCTTCTCTTCTAATTGTGTCATACTTGGGGTAATGGTTATGTCAAGGCTTTGTTCTGGATGATTGTGGGAGGATTTTTTGTAGCACATATTTGCCTACTCATTGAATTCTTTTTCTAATTTTCCTTTGGAAGTACTTTATCCCTGACACTACCCCAAACCCTACTAGACTCTGACTACTAATCCTAATATGATGGAGAAAAATAACCCAAAGAGATTGGAAATGCAAGCAGTTCAGAAGAGGCAAGGTGTACAGTTGGAATTGCCTTTTGCATGATAAAGTGTAGCTGTTGTAAAACTTGTCAATTTTTTGTTGAAATAGTTCTCCATGTGTTTTTAATTTAACAAATAAAAAAAATCCTGTCTCCCTTTCTCTGTAGCCTATTCAGCACATGTAATTTCATATGCACATATAGATTCCTACCTGGTATCACATGTACATTCTTTTGAGATGGCTGATTTGGCAGATACAAATTGTTAGCAGAGATCACTCCTACTAAACACTTTTGGAACTGAAAATTCAAACTATTCGTGAATTTCCTAATTGAACAACATTATACATAAATCATGTTGAGTAAAATAAATATATTTGGACCTGTGGATGATATATATTTCACAACAAATTTCGATTGTCATATATATTGCTACTTTTTAATGTCTGTGTGTTATATGTATATCCAAATATATGTGGATGATATATATTTCACAACAAATTTTGATTGTCATATGTATTGCTACTTTTTAATGTCTCTGTGTTATATGTATATATATATACATATATACACACACACACACACTCCAGATTTTTCAAAATATGAAATATATGTGTCTTACTGTACACTCTATCAATTCATTGATGCTCATGTATGTGGATTTATAATCAATATTTCACAAGATTATTCTCAAAAATATTCATCAACCCGAAATACATATTGTTTCCTAGTACTGACAACTAACTTCAGTGAATGGTGCATACAAATCGTAATATTTCTACAGTAACTCATCCTGTTTAACATCAATGCAAGTAGATTCCTATGGGATATGATGTGACTTTTGACATTCATTTTTATTTAACACTGGTACTTTACAATTTCTTCAGTTTATGCACATCATAGGATATATATTTCATCCACAAGTTCGCAAATTATAGGCATTTGTTTCACTTTCAATCACTTCCTGTTTTAGAACACATGTATTCCTCCAGGTTTCTTGACGGGTCTTTCAGTGAGACTTCTTTCCAAACACTTTATTTTCGATTTCCATAATCACTTTTGAAGCAAAACTCACACACCCTTCATGATAATCCATAACCCTAATGTTAACATTAGATGTACAACTGGTTGAAATGAATGAATGTATATCAATATAAGATTTCGTATATATTTTCAGATATTAATTCAATCCATTATTTAAAGTGGAATCAGTTATATTATTTATTCACAGTATCGTCTATTCATGCATTATCTCTATATTCATAGACACAGGATACACCTCATTGAACTCCAGTACTAATTAATACATCTTCAACATATTGCTCCCAGAAATGGTGGAAGAAATACCCATGTCACCTGATCTACATATACATTTTATCACAGTAATATTCAGGACACAAAAAACACAAACGTCACACTTATGATTGTACCAAACCTAAACGGAAATTGAACATGGATTACTAAAAACATCCATGTCCAGGTTGCCTAATGTGCTCAAATGAAAATCCTATTGGTGACTACATATTTGTTTCTTCCAAAGATTATATAATCAAACTCAACCCTTTTGAAAAAGTCTAATCCTGTCACTCACTTTATACTTTGCCTGATTTTGTAATGTCTCAATTGATATCTTCTTTCATAGATATTTTCCCCAGTTCATCATTGTGACTGAATCTTCACATGTGGTGACACTTACATTCACCCTCTAACCGAAACCCTATTGCTAAAGAACATTTGTTCCAAATCTATTATTCCCTCCTTCCTAAACCTACCGAATATCTTCCTAATCCTAACTTCTATCACTTTTTGACTGGATGTTCTCTTCTACATTCCATCATCCCAGGTACAAGATACTATGCCATTGTATATCGATTTATCTGAGACATCTGTGCAGAAAGTAATTCAAAGCTAAGTATACCAATCAAGGGCCCAATGACCTTCTGGGCTTCAAATCTTACTTAGATTTCTGTTTTCATAATTATATTTCACCTAAATATTGTTGTAAATATTGCAGGATCCCAATACCTTTATTCATCCTGTAGAATGATTCCTAACTGAAATTGAATCTGTTATTAACCCTAAGCATACACTGTTCCCTCAATCTTACATTACAGAAGAGCAGGGACAGAGTTGGTCTTAAAATACAGGAATGTAGGGGATCTTTAACCTGCTAATAACCACAAAGGTCCTTGCAGAAATGATCCCTGGAGAAGATATAGGCAGCTATGAAGGACCTGAGAGAGCAAAAGTCATCTACCATGGAAAGCAACCTGGTCAGGATGAAGGGTTGTGTCTGAATCATCCTCTCTGATCTTAATGTAGAGAAGATGGACCAAAGCAGGCAATTATGGAGAGCTGTTCCTGGGTGCCTATGTTTGATTTATCATTCTAACTTGTGAAAGTGTCACAGAGAGTAGGGGAAGCCTCCATCTCATGGGACCCTTGGAAGCAACTGTTAGGACAAACTGGTTGCCAAGGCAGTGACCTCATTCAGTTCAGGAAGGAAGTGACCTCACCTCACTTCCTTGGTGATGGAATTCTCTGAACTTGGGATTCGGGAAGCCAGGCACCCAAAAGCAGTCCCAATCCAAGTCCCATTGGTCTCACTTGTTTGGATTTACCGAGGACAGGGTCAGTCTTTTTTGGTACCTACTGATGTGAGGATGGCCAAATGCCAGGAAACCTCTGAAGAGGGTCCTTTTCTGAGAAAGCAGGTAGTGGTTCAGCGCTCGCTTCTGACAATTTCAGAGAGGTGGCCAAAGAGACCAGATCTGAGATAGGACAGGCCATTTCTGGTGAACATAGCATGGTCCACAACTCAGAGGAAACTCCGGATAGTCACAGACCTACTTGGGGGAAGGAGGTGTCTTTGTGGGTGTGGGTGTGGGTTTGTGGTTTTGTCTCATATTCTGAGAATAGGTAGGAAAGGCGGTTTACTTGGTTTGGAGTGAACAGCTTTTACTAAGTCATTTGACAAGGTGAGTGTTTCTATGTCTGTGTAACCCACTGTGTCCGTGGTTGTAGATATTAGAAAAGAGGATGCATCATTTGATGTGTCCTGTCTAGTAGAAGGCTTCCCAGCATTCATCCTGCCCAATTTATGAATGTACTGCAGCTTGCCTTATCGATGGGCAACACCTGCTATCTTCCTAAGTTCCTGTTTTCTTTCTGAATTCTGGCCACTCTGTAGAATAGGCTCATGGTTTTGTGTCCAAGGTATGTACCACCTCCAATCTCTGTGACATGGCCATGTACTGAATAGCTGAAAGGAATGGCGACCATGTCAGAAAACTCAGATATCAGTATGACCATGAAAGTCTCAGTGGAGAAACCCTGCTTTGGGCCTTTAGATTACCTATTGTTCAGCTGCCCTGAAAGTTGAGAGAAACAAAAACCATGAGTACTGAATAAATGTTGCAGCAGTTGGAACATGTCGCTGTATTGAGGTTCCCTCACCAGACTTTAGTCTCCCCAGTTATCTGGACTGTCAACGTAACCTTTTAATTTTAGTGTTACACTTGTCCTTCCCCATTAGATACAGTGTAATAATTTCATGTCATCTGATCTTGCAAAATCCTTTTACTAGTATGACCTTTGTGTCTAATAGAGAAATCTTCACTTCTGTTACTCAGGGCTGGATAATCGTACTAGCAGACACGAAGACTACCTGTTTAGGTTAGGAATATAAGTAGGTCTTAACCTAAAAAATCTGTCTCTGGCAGCTCCTCTTGATAGTCTCTTTTTATAGTTATCAGGCATTCCTGTCTGAGAATCCTTCTTTTAGTTTCCAGTCTTACTTATTTTGGGAGGCTAACATAAATTGTATACCTTAAAATTTTATTATTATTATTATTATTATTATGATGATGATGATTATTATTATTATTAATTAAAATGCCCAGGAATGGCTGTATTTTCGTTTTAACTGTCTTTGCTAACTGTTTAAGATGAAACAGTCAAACTGACTTCTGTTTCTATCTATTTTTCACAGTCAGGTGAGCTTTTATGGGAGTCAATTCTGGGGAAACTTGAGAGCAGCTTCTCAGTTCTGATAGTGCCATTTTCGCTAGGTGGGTCCAGGTCTTGCTTGACCATGTGGTTTCCCTCAGAAGCATAAGAATGTCTCCCTTCTCTGATAACTCTCCTCTTCATGGCAAATGCACTCATTGGCTTTATGTTCTTCAGTGGTCTCATTATTTTTCCTGACCTGGAGGTTATTTGGCCCAGAGTTGCAAAGCTCTTTAGAGAAGTCCCCTGTTCCCTGGATTCAGACTGACTCAGAGGGCAAGAGCCAAATATTGGTTTTCTTGGCCCTTTTCATTTAACTTTAATTAAATCCTAATCTGAAACATCCAGCAAATAAATTTTAACAGCCTTATATTACAAGTACTGGGATTTAATGTCTATAACTTTATAATTATTTATCTTTTAATTAATTGGGATCTGTATTATTCTGTCTTATAGGTGATGACTTATTATCTTAAATTAACCCATGTTGTGTTCTTAAAGCAACACTTCTGTAAAACACTAACAGGGAATCTTTAGATGACTTATAAGGAAATTACAAAATAAAAATTTTTAACAAGAGTAAAAATACTTAGTTCGTGTAACAGCTACCCTAAATTTTTTGGCTGAGTTATACATTATATCCCCTGTTTAAATCCTAGTAATCTTGACACAAATCAAAAACCAAAGAAACTTTTGAACATAACTTTAAATGAAATAAAATCTGACCTACTGCTTTCGTAGTCATTCTCACATGTTGTAAGATGGGACACACAGCCTTATTTCAGTTAAGGCAGGGCTCTATATGAATCTTTAGTGTTTTAGATCTAAAGGTGATCTTTGTTTTTTAAATATCATTTTACAAAGTTTACATAAATTGTGTCAGGTCACATGAACATTTGCTAACACCGTATGATATCAGATTTAAAACATGAATTAAAGAAAGGCTGAAAGTTTTTAACCTTTACATAGATTAGGCTCTCAATAACTTAAAAATACATTTAAATGGTTCCCCAATGTAAAAAGTAACATAAAACTTTACATATCTTATTGATAACAGGTAAATAAATCCCCAATATATTTTTTTACCATATAAATTTAGAACAACAGATTGATATAATGCTCTTTTCAAGTTTCTACCTTACAGACTTGTATACCTGGAAGATATGAGCACATTGACAGCAACACAATTACATTGATGTTTCTACATTAACCAAGTTTAGCTTTTAAAGAAATGGCAGTACAGTTCTCTAAAATAACAGTTCTTATTTATTCAGTTGTTTAATTTTTATGGTTGTTTGCTCTAGAAAAAAATAAAACTTAATAACACAGTTTTATGGGTAAACTTATGTTTTCAGAAATTTTTGTCTCTTTTACACATGACTGAATTTTACAATCTTATACACACTTTAGTACAAACTTATACAGACCTTAGTAAATCAATCAGATATCAAACAAAACTACTCATGAATGAGTAATCCCATATGAAATTTACTTTACTTATTTATTAAAATATTAGACAATTGTATTGAAAATTGTAAACCATTTTTTTGTTGTTGAAGGAAAAGTCCTTGAACAAAGGCATATTAGACCTTTTGTAGACATTAATATTTAATTAGATTTTTGAACACCTAGAAAACCTTGTGAGCTTAAATTTAAAGAGCAATTCCCTACAGAACAGAACAGAGGACAGAACCATTCTCATTACTGTCCCGGAGAGGGGTATATGTTAGCCTACCCAGGCCACCTCCCTGTCATCAGAAGTACTCTCCCTTAACTGGATAGCAGATGTTATCAAGGCGTCACTTACCTATGGAGGCCTCCTCTACCAGGAGCTTGCTAATAGTTTTAGTGCTTTGGTTCTCTGCAGTGCTCCACGGACTGAAGGCTCAATCCAAGGCCTTGGCACGTCTTAAGTTGCACACCCCCTAGAGTGGCTCTCCAGTGTGGAGCCCTAGAGGGCAGGCCAGCTTCAGAATTTCCACAGTCTGGTCTTGTGATCTGGTCGGGCAGGGTTATCTCGCTTTGGAACTCCAAAATGTAAGACCAGAATGCAAGAAAAGACCACTGACTCCAATTAAAATCAAATTAAGGCAAGCTTATTATTTCAACCGGCCAGGCTGCCTCTCCCTCCCAAAATGGCGGGAACAAGACAGCAACCCAACTTTCCTACAGCCCAGATATGTAGCCCAGAAAGATACACAAAAGGGGGGTTACAGATAAGAGAACTTTGACAAGCATCACACTAATGGTATATTACATTTTTTTTTTTTTGCTAGCCCTAACATCAGAATTTATGAGGACCATTAGAGCCTCAGAGACACGTTGTCTGGCCAGGGAAAGAAAAATATTTATGAGGTATCATTAAAGTTTTAGAGAGCGCTGCTATCTGGTCAGAGATCCAGACATGGGTGAGTTCAAGGCACTGGTAGGCATTCCAAGCAGGTTCAGAATTTGCGCTAATTTATAGTAAAGCCAAAATTATCTTTTCATGGCTTTGTGGCAAGATGGCCCCCAATTTTAATGAAAGATCAGGTTGGATCTATCAACCCTGTCCCTTACTTTTGGAAACTCCCCTACCACCTCCAAGGTTGTGAACTCCTGAGGATTTTGCATTCCTGATAGGTATTCACAGATTTTCTAACTGTTCTCCTCTAATTGTGTCTTACTTGGGGCCAAAGTAATATGAAGGCATTATTCTGGATGAGAGTGGAAAAATTTTGTGTAGCACATATTTGCATACACATTGGATTCATTATCTAATTTTCCATTCGAAATACTGAATCCCTGACACTAACCAATAGCTGACTAGACTCTGACTACTAAACCATTATGATGGAGAAAAATAACCCAAACAGAATAGAAATACAAGCAGTTCAGAGGAGGAATGGTGTACAGTTGGACTGGTCTTTTGGATGATAAAGGGTTGGTGTTACAAATCCAGTAAATTTTTTGTTTAAATAGTTCTCAATGTGTTTTAAAGTAAACAAATATGTGAATTCCTGTCTCCCTTTCTCTGTAGCCTATTCAGCACATGTAATTTTATATGCACATATAGAATCCTACCTGGTATCACACATACATACTTTTGAGGTTACAGTTACTAGGAAGATACAAATTTTGAGAAGAGATCACTCCTCCAAAACGATTTTGGAACTGAAAATTAAAACTATGGGTGAGCTTCCTAGTTGAAAAACATTATACATAAATCCATGTTTACTAAAATAAATACTTTTGCATCTGTTGATGATATATATTTAATGATGAATTTCGATAGGCATAAATATTGCTACATTTTAATGTCTGTGTATATATATATACACACTCTCCAGATTTTTCAAAATATGAAATATATGTGTCTTACATTAACTCCCTGAATTCATTCATGTTCATTTATGTGGATTTATAATCAACTTTTTACAAGATTATTCTCAGAAATATTCATCCACCTGAAATACATATTTGTTTTCTAGTACTGAAAACTAACTTCAGTTAATGTTGCATACAAATCCTAATATTTCTACAGTAACTGACCCACTTAAACATCATTGCCTGTAGATTTGTATGGGACATAATGTGTATTTTGACGTTCATTTTTTTACAACACTGGTACATTATTATTTCTTCAGTTTATGCACATCATAGGATATATATTTCATCCACAAGTTCACAAATTTATAGGCATTTGTTTCACTTTCAATCACTTACTGCTTCAAAACACATGTATTCCACCAGGTTTCTTAACTGGTCTTTTCATGAGACTTCTTTCCAAACACATTATATTTGATTTCCATAATCAATTTTGAAACAAAGCCCACACACTCTTCATGATAAACCATAAACCTAATATTAAAATTAGATGTATAACCGGTTGGAATGAATGATTGTTTATCAATATAAGATTTCCTATATATTTTCAGATATTAATTCAATCTATTATTTAAAGTGGAATCAGTTATATTATTTATTCACAATATCGTCTATTCATGCATTATCTCTATATTCATAGACACAGGATACACCTCATTGAACTCCAGTACTAATTAATACATCTTCAACATATTGCTCCCAGAAATGGTGGAAGAAATACCCATGTCACCTGATCTACATATACATTTTATCACAGTAATATTCAGGACACAAAAAACACAAACGTCACACTTATGATTGTACCAAACCTAAACGGAAATTGAACATGGATTACTAAAAACATCCATGTCCAGGTTGCCTAATGTGCTCAAATGAAAATCCTATTGGTGATTACATATTTGTTTTTTCCTAAGATTATATATTCAAACTCAAGCCTGTTGAAAATGTCTAATCCTATTACTCACTTTATACTTTGTCTCATTTCGTAATGTCTCTATTGATATCTGTTTTCCTACATATTTTCCCCAGCTCATTATTGTAACATGTGCTTACATTGACATTCACTTTCTAACCAAAACCCTATTGCTAAAAATATTTTGGTCCGAATCCTATACTCACGCTTTTTTCTAAACCTACTGACTATCTTCTTAATCCTACCTACTGTCCCCTTTTGACTGGATGTTCTCTTCGACATTCAATCATCCAAGAAAAAAGGTCCTATGCCATTTTATATCGATTCAGCTGAGGCATGTGTGCAGAACATAATGCAAAACTAAGTCTCCCAATCAAGGGCCCAATGCCCTTCTGAGCTTCAAATCTTACCAGGATTCCTGTTTTCATACTTATATTTCACCTATATATTCTTGTAAATATCGCAGGTTTCCAATACCATTAATCATCCCGCAGAATTATTCCTAACACAAATCGAACATGTTTTTAACCCTAACCATACACTGTTCCCTCAATCTAACATTGCAGAAGAGCAGGGAAAGTGTTGGTCTTACAATACAGGAATGTAGGGGATCTTCCACTTGCTGAGAACCTCAAAGATACATGCAGAAATAATCCCTGGAGAAGATGTATGCAGCTATGAAGGACTTTTGAAAGTGAAAGTCATCTTCCATAGCAAACAACCTGGTCAGGATACAGGTTTGTGTCTGAATCAGCCTCTCTCTTTTTAATGTAGAGAAGATGGACCAAACCAGGCCTTTGTGGAGAGCTCTTCCCAGGTGCCTATGGTTTATATACCATTCTAACTTGTGAAAGTGTCACATGAAGTAGGGGCAGCCTCCATCTCAAGGGACCATAAGAAGAAACTGTTAGCACAAAGTGGTTGCCAAGTCAGTGACCTCATTCATTTCAGGAGGAAGTGACCTCACCTCACTTCCTTGTTTTTGGAAGTCTCTGAACTTGGAATCCAGGAAGGCAGGCACCCAGAGCCAGTCCCAGTCCCACTCCCAGTGGTCTCACTTGTTTGGACTTACCAAGGTGAGAATCGGTCTTTCTTGGTGCCTACTAATGTGAAGATGACCAAATGCCAGAAGAGCTCAGAAGAGGGGCCTTTCCTGAGAAAGCTGGTAATGGCTCACTGCTGGCTCCTGTCAGCTTCACACAGTTGGCCAAGGATACTAGATCTGAGACAAGATAGTCCAATTCCGTGAAACATAGAATGGCCCACCAGTCAGAGAACACTCTGTATAGTCACAGACCTCCTTGGGGGAAGGAGGTGCCTTTCTGGGTGTGGGTGTGTGTTTGTGGTTTTGTCTCATGTTCTGAGAATAGGTAGGAAAGGCAGTTTGTTTGGTTTGGTGTGAACTGTTTCTGGTAAGTCATTTGACAAGGCGATTGTTTCTATTTCTGTGTATCCCACTGTGTCTGTGGTTGTAGAAATTAGAAAAGAGAATGCATCAATGGATTTTTCCTGTCTAG
The DNA here is from genome assembly GCF_048772815.1 of Callospermophilus lateralis. Classification (NCBI taxonomy): domain Eukaryota; kingdom Metazoa; phylum Chordata; class Mammalia; order Rodentia; family Sciuridae; genus Callospermophilus; species Callospermophilus lateralis. The sequence continues at coordinate 130,140 of NW_027513446.1, forward strand.
GAGAAAGCTTCCCAGGATGCATCTTGCCCCAGATATGTACAACCTCCAAGATCTTTGACAAGGCCATGTACTGGACAGCTGAATGGAATGGGAGCATCTCAGAAAACTCAGATATCAGTGTTACCAGGAAAGTCTCAGTGGAGAAACCCTGCAATGGGCCTTTTGCTTGCCTATTGTTATGTTGGCCTGAATGTCAGGAAGGTCTTTGCCTCAGGCCACCCCTTTGTGAAGCCTGAAGAAAACAGTTTTCAAATGGAAATGAGTGGACATCACCTGTGATTCTTTCCTTAATTGCTTTGGAAAGGGATGTGTCTGAATCAGCATTTTGGCCCTGTGTAAGGCTGTGGCTTAGATTCTCAGCACGTGATGGATCTAAAGAAAGATCCCTTGTGTGCATCCAAAACCAACATCTCCAAAAGAGCACTCATTGTGGATGAAGTCTAACCAACTCCACTAACCAACTCACAGTTATAGTAAATAACTTTTGAAGTTGAAGGGACCCCAGTAAACTTTGAACTAGATACAGGGGCATTATACTCAGCCTTTAAGGCCCCATTGGGCCCTCTATCAAATAAAAGGTCTCTAGTTCAAGGGGCTAATGGCAGTAAATATCGGGCTTGGACAACTAAGAGGTACATGGACCTGTGGAAAGGAAAAATTCATCACTCCTTCCTAGTAATCCCAGAGTTCCCGGCCCCATTGATGGGTGGAGATCTGCTCACCAAACTCTGGGCCATAATGACTTTTAACCCTGAAGGCCCCCAAGTGGAATTTCTAAATCCTTCAGTAAAAACTCCTATAGTCATGGCTTTAACAATGTCAGTAGAAAATGTACATCAACTCACTCACCTTGGTTCAAAGAAATTGCAGGCATTCCTGAAAGATCAAGAACAGAGTTTTCTACTAACCGACTCACAGTGAAAGGAAATAACTGAATGGGTATCAAAAGCGTCTCAGGTCCATCAATTGGTTAATGCTTACCCTTTTAAGCTTCCTGCAGGAAAACACCTTCGAAGAACCAGACCAGAAAAATTTTCAGAAGTGAACTTTACTGAAATTAAGCCAGCAAGGTATGGACTTAAATATCTCCTAGTCTTTGTAGATACATTTTCAGGATGGATTGAAACCTTCCCCCCCCCCAAAAAAAAAAAAAAAAAAAAAACAATGGCTCAAATCGTGGTCAAGATGATACTGAAGGATATTTTTCCAAGATACGGCCTGCCTAAGGTAATAGGGTCTGACAATGCACTGGTGTTCATGGCCCAGGTAAGTCATGGGTTAACCTGTACCCTGGTGATTAATTGGTAGTTACATTATGCTTATAGATCCCAGAGCTCAGGACAGGTAGAAAAAATAAATAGAACCATTAAAGAGACCTTAATGAAATTAAGCTTAGAAACCAGCTAAAAGATTGGACTATACTCCTGCCTTATGCACTGTATCATCTAAAAAATACTCCCTCTGTTTCTTTGTGTAACCTCTCCCCCTGTGAAATTCTCTATGTTGCCCCTCCTCCAGTAAGGGACCTAACCCCAACTCTAAGACCTAAGGATCCCTTCCACACCCCCTTGCTTGACACACTTAAAGCTCTTGAAAGAACTCAGCGATACCTGTTAAAACAGCTGGCCACGGCCTACCAACCTGGGGACAAGGAGACTCCACATCGATATCAAGTAAGAGACTTCATCTACATAAGATGACATCAGGTGTCATCCCTGGAACCCCGCTGGAAAGGAAATACCACGTGCTACTTATAACACCTACAGCAGTAAATGTAGACGGAATCCATTCCTGTATCCATGCCTTCCATCTCAAGCCTGCGCCCTGTCCAGACTTTGGCTGGAAACTGGAAATGACTGGTAACCCTTTCAAATTGTGTATTTGGCATGTGTATAAGGCTATAGACTCTCCCCTTGGCCACCACTAGTCCTAACCCTCATCAGCGAATTCAGCAGCAATGGCTGATCACAAATCCTCATAGACCAGAAGAATGGTCTATCTCGCTTACAGCCCACATAGGGACCTGTTGGTCATCTCAACATTTGTCAGCTGCCTATAGGTTTTTCCTATTGGGATATCCCTGATAAAGCAGATCCCACTAAAATTTCATTAAATCCCTTTCATATCATAGATAATGAAAACAAATATTATGGATGTAGGGACATGTGAGCCAGATGCAGGTTGGCTAGCCTAGATTACTATGTTTGCCTGGAAGACTATTAAAGCCACAAACAGCCACGGCTGTGTGGGGGGAAAGCCGACTTCTTCTGTAAGTCATGGGGATGTTAGCATACAGGGACTGCCTGGTGGAACCCAAACTGCTCATCTAATTCAATACACAGAATTGGCCATATTACCAATTAGACAACCAAAACCTGTGACCCCCAGAGGGGTCTCCAGATCCTCACATTCTGCATGACCTTTTTAACTTCTGCAAGTGCTCAAAAGGGTTAAAGGAGATTCCCCTATGTGGAGGTTTTTTCCCTCCTTTGCTCACATCCTGAACTATACTTCTCCAATAGTTCCTCAAACTCAGCCTTCTGCTCCAGACTCTCTGCTGGCACTCCCACCTCAGCAACCTGATTTCTCCCCTCCAATTACTAGATCAAAAATCAAAAACCTCTGCCGGTTCTCAGACAATTGCCCCCTTGCTGAGGTATCCGGTACTGAGGTACCCCTCCACACACTCACTCCTCTCTTCTCCTGTCAGTGCCCGCACTGTGTCCCATAAGGTCCTCTTACCAGCTAACCCAAAGCTCAAACCAGCTGAGGAGATCCCTCAGACCCCTATCCAGGATGTAATTAAAATGGTCTTTAAAGTTGCTTTGTCATCACTGTAAACAGGTGACTAAGAATTTAAAATACCTCACATGCTTTTTGGGATACTCACTCCTGTCGTCCCCTCTGCTCTACCTGTTCTACTGCTCAAGTTTTTGTTGCTAGGAAAATCCCAAACCCCTTTTCCAATATTCTTTTACATTTCTACTTCCTCATTCTCAGATTCATGAAACTGCTCTCAGCCTTGCCTTCCACGTCTTCCCCCTCTCTACCAGGCCCACAGAAAAGTCTTAAATGACCTTCTCAAGAAGTCTTCACCATGGCTGACTTTAGGACTTTCAGCAAAAGAGTTCCTTTAAAAGAGTTCACTGTAGATAAACTTCTTCTTTTCGTGTTGCCCTGGTCTACTTGGCAAATGGCGAAAAAAAATCAGCACTCCTGAGCTAGACACACCCATACTAGTTTTTCACAAAATATGTGAACAAGGCCTCTGGCCTTGAGTGGGGGCTTCACAGAGATGGGTACATTTCTAAGATAAAGAAGTTACCAACTAGGCTCCATGGTAACAGCTGGCAGGGCGAAAAAAAAAGAGAAAAAAATCTCTCCCCCTTTCAGGTGTCCTTGAAAAGTTAACTTGCCCAGAACAGAGGATAAAATAAAAGATAGAAAAACAGCTTTTTGTGAACTTCTGCCGACTTTGAACTTCTGAGCCCCTTCCCTTACACGTTGGGTACAAATTATAAAACTACCTAAACTTGGGGTTCAGGGGATTAATTGATTACAACAGAAGCAATGCCCTCTAAATCTGTTTGCAACCAAATAGGACTTTTTCCCTGTCTTCAGTGCTATCTTAGGTGCTTTGCCTCGTCCGTCCCTATAACAGAAAGATTCTATATACTTAAACATTGTTTATGTTTTCATGAAATAGTCAACAGATGTGATTAATTATGTAATGGTGCAGATGTTTCCCAGAGTGCTCTATGATGACGCAGGTCCATTTAAAGATCAAATAGGAGGGCATGCAACTCAGTTCCGCTGGGAACCTGTATCTCTCACTTTAGCCATCCTATTAGGAATAGGAGTTGCTGCATGAGTGGGCACAGGAATCAATGCCCTAGTCCAAAGGACACAACCAATGCCCTAATTAGAAGCAGCAATAGACCAAAACTTAAAGATAATAAAACCTCCATCACAGCTTTACAGGAATGTTTAACCTCTGTCTAAGAATCTGTTTTACAGAACAGGCGAGCGATAAAACCTCCTCTTCATGAGAGAAGGGGGAATTTGTAGTGCATTGAGGGAAGAATGTTGTTTTTGTGCTGGCCACACTGGAGTTGAAAAGAATCTATGAGTAAATAAAGAAAACGCATTGAAGAGCGTCAACGAGAAAGAGAGGCCCAAAAAGGGTGGTTTGAGTCTTGGTTCACACAGTCCGTCTGGTTAACTATGCTTTCATCAGCCCTGGCTGGTCCATTAATAATCCTCATATTATTGCGAACTGTAGGACCCTGTTGGCCAAACCATGGAGTTTCCTTTCTCCAAGCTCAAATTGGACAAGTTAAACTTATGGTAATCAGACAACAATATACCACACTAGAAGACATAAAATGTAACACCCATCAGTGATGACTTTTATGATTAAAAGTAACCAGAAGAAGAAGTGGGGAATGAAAGGTTAATGAAATAGGTACTTGTCACTTCCTGTTTTTCTGTACACTTAACAAAACACTGTTGAAATCTTGAGAACTGTTTGCTAATCTTGTTCCCAGAATGTGCTGTCCCCAACTGCCAAACTGCAGAATGTGCTCAGTCACACAGTTGAAAGCAAACGGCCTACTCGCCCTGACCCATCAATAAACTTCCATCCCTGCCTTCTCCAAGAAAAGTACATAAGCTCTGCTTAAGCTGTTCTCAGGGCTCTCTGCTCTATTCAACTGAGCTCTGAGCCCCAGCATGCTGGACCCACAATGAACCCTTTGTAGTTGCATGAGAAAGTCTCTTGGTCATCTCTTCCTCCTATACTCGCCTGACCATTACAATATTTCACCTCTATATTCTTAAAAATATCTCAGGTTCCCAACACCATTATTCATCCAGCAGAATGATTCCTAACACAAATCAAACATGTTATTAATCCTAACCATACCATCTACCCTCAATCTAACGTTACAGAAGAGCAGGCACAGAGTTGGTCTTACAATACAGGAATATAGGGGATCTTTCACCTCCTGAGAAATTCAAAGGTCTATGCAGAAATGATCCCTGGAGAAGATGTAGGCACCTATGAAGGACTTGAGAGAGCAGAAGTCATCTTCCATGGCAAACAACCTGGTCAGGATGAAGGGTTGTGTCTGAATCAGCCTCTCTCTTCTTAATGTAGAGAAGATGGACCAAACCAGGGCTGTGTGGAGAGTTGTTTCCTGGTGCCTATGGTTGATATACTATTCTAACTTGTGAAACTGTCACAGGTAGTAGGAGCAGCCTGCATCTGAAGGGACCCTTGGAAGCAACTGTTAGGACAAAGTGGTTGCCAAGGCAGTGACCTCATTCAGTTCCTGAAGGAAGTGACCTCACCTCACTTCCTTGTTGATGGAACTCTCTGAACTTGGGATCCAGGAAGCCAGGCACACAGAGCCAGTCCCAGTCCCAGTCCCAGTGTTCTCACTTGTTTGGATGTACCAAGGACAGAATCAGTCTTTCTTGGTACCTACTGATGTGAGGAAGGCCAAATGCCAAGAGAGTTCTGAAGACGGGCCTTTCCTGGGAAAAAAGGTAGTTGCTCACAGCTTGCTCTTGACAACTTCACAGAGTTGGATAAGAAGAGGAGATCTGAGACAGGACATGCCATTTTGAGGGAACATAATATGGCCCACCAGTCAGAGGACACTCCAGATAGTCTCAGAATTACTTGGGGTAAGGAGGTGCCTCTGTGGGTGTGGTTGTAGGTTTGTGATTTTCCCTTGTTCTGAAAATAGGTAGGAAAAGTGGTTTGTTTGGATTTAGTGAACATTTTCTAGAAAGTCCCTTGACAAGGCGAGTGTTTCTGTGTCTGTGTATCCCACTGTGTCCATAGTTGTAGACATTAGAAAAGAGAATGCATAAATGGATGTGTCCTGTCTAGTAGAAAGCTTCACAGCATTCATTTTGCCCAATTTATGAATGGACTGCGGCTTGCCTGATCGATGGGCTACACCTGATATCTTCCTAAGTTCCTGTTTTCTTCCTGAATTCTGGAGACTCTCCAGAATAGGCTCATGGTTTTTTGTCCAAGTTATGTACCACCTCCAAGTTCTTTGACATGGCCATGTACTGGATAGCTGAAGGGAATGGCGAGCATCTCAGAAAACTCAGAAATCACTGGGACCAGGAAAGTCTCAGTGGAGAAACCCTGCTTTGGGCCTTATGCTTACCTATTGTTCTGTTACCCTGAATTTCAGGAAGGCCTTTGCCTCAGGCCACACCTTTTTGAAGCCTGAAAAGAAGAGTTTTGCAATGGAAATAAATGGGCATTACCTGTGGCTCTTTGCTTAATTTCTTTGAAAAGAATGTGTCTTATTCAGACTCTTGAGCCTGTGTGAGGTGGTGGCTTAGAGTCTCAGCACCTGATGGATCTAAAGAAAGATTCCATGTGTACATCCAAAACCAAAATGGCCAAAGAGCAGTCCTTGTGGATGAAGTCTCTCACCTTGCTCTGTAACTTTCTTGACCTCCATCAAGTGAGAATAGGGATTCTTTGGGTCAAATAAGTTCCTCAAACCCTGCAGAGGCTAGCCCATAGGTGCTTAGATTTTCTCATGACTCCAATTCACATAAAGAATCTAAAACCCACAGTCAGTAGGCCTCAAATTTGAGAAGCAGAGAAGTATTAATGGCAGGCCTTTTTGATCATTCCTGGTTCACAGGAAGGGTGTACAGGCCACCCTGACTTTAGGCAAATGAGATGCAAGGGACATTTTTTGGACACTGTCTTGGGGTGAACACCTCATGGAAACCTCCAGCCAGAAGTTATGATGAGTGTCTAAATGGAAGAAGATGAGGTCATGTGGGATTGTTTTGGTTTGAATCGTGGTCATTTGTGTGGCGGTTGGAAGAGACGACTGGGTCCACCTTGGCTTGAACTCTGGTGTGATTACCCTAAGAGACTGCATTCTGGAACTGACGTCATCGAAGTATTTCCATGAATTGTGTTGGAATTTTAGGAGGCCACGCATGAGATTTGCCCTTGGAAACTGAGATCTAGGCCCAGGGTTGCTTTCCGCAGAGCACTGGGAATCTCAGCCAAGATATCACATGATTTTATTCTGAACGACTTGGCAGCCATAGTTGAGAGTCAAAACACACATGGACCTCACGTTGTAGACCTCAATGCACCTTGCTTCATGTGACCTTTTGGCTACTCTTTGGGAAGACTTGCCTCTGAGAGTTCTCCAAAGCTTTTATGGAAATGAGAATCCTCAACATTTAATTGTTCCTGAATGAATTGAAACCCACATTGCCTCCAACTTCATGCTTGAAAAATGGCTCGATAAATACCATGAAATTTTTTTTTAAATTTTCATGAACAGGTGGCACTGGAGGACCTTTGGATATCCTGTTGATGATTATGAGTATACCAGACAGTGCCTTGATTGACTGGGTTTCAAGAAAATGGTGTAGAACAGAGATGCCAGTAAGTTGGAGTCTGCTGACTAGTGGGCTTATAGCCGTGGTGGGCAGGTGTGTGATGGAATATCTGTGGTGGGGCCATGTGGATCTGCCATTGGCTTCCAAATGGCTTGTGGCTGACATGGTGCAGCCAACAGACCCTTACAAGTAAAGGGACCTTTTTATATGGAGAGGTTTCAGGGGAATGTTCAGAATCAGGTTGCTATGGTCAAGGGGCAAGCTATGAGGGATAGAACCTTGGTTGGTGCATTCTCCTACAGACCCTGACCCACCACATATGACAGAACTCCCTTCAGCACTGTTTTTCAGTTGAACTCCTTGTATTTCGTGAAGCAAATACTAAACACCCAGTGCAGCAGCAATAAACACCACAAAATGTGGAGGATGACCCAATGACTTCACAGTCCACAAGGGGAGACACTTAGCCCCCAGTGGCCCTAGTTTACCGACTAGGATTGAATTCAGCACTGCTACAGCATGTTCATTGGAAAATATTAAACCATGTCCTCCAGGTAACATAGATGCAGACCCAGCTGTAATGGTCTCACTACAAGGAAGGTAAAGCTCCTGACAACAACATATATTTCAAGTGCTCAAACTCAGAGGCAGTTTCTCAAGAAGTCTTTATGCCAGCACAGCTCCATGTTTGTGGAGTGTTTACCCTGTCCCTTACTTTTGGAAACTACTCTACCACCTCCCAGGTTGTAAACTTTTGAGCATATTCCATTCCAGATATTTATTCCCAGATTTTCTAACTCTTGACTTTTAATGATGTAATACTTGGGACGAGGGTAATGTCAAGGCATTGTTCTAGATGAGAGTGGGAAAATTTTTGTGTAGCATATATTTGCATACACATTTGGTCCATTTTCCAATTTTCCATTTGAAATACTGAATACCGGACACTGACACCTAATCTACTAGACTCTGACTACTAATCCTAATAAGATGGAGAAAAACAACCCAAACAGAATAGAATTACAAGCATTTCAGAGGAGGCATGGTGTATAGTTGGACTTGCATTTTGCATTATATAAGGTAGGAGTTATACATCTAGTCAATTTTGTGTTGAAATAGTTCCCCATGTGTTTTTCTTTCGATTATTTTATTTTATTTTATTAGTTGGTTGTTCAAAACATAACAAAGCTCTTGACATATCGTATTTTATACATTAGATTCAAGTGGGTTATGAACTCCCATTTTTACCCCAAATATGGATTGCAGAATCACATCGGTTACACATCCACATTTTACATAATGCCCTATTAGTAACTTGTATTCTGGTACCTTTCCTATCCTCTACTATCCCTGCTCCCCTCCACTCCCATCTTCTCTCTCTACCGAATCTACTGTAATTCATTTCTCTCTTTGTTTATTTTCCAATTCCCCTCACAACCTCTTATATGTAATTTTGTGTAACAATGAGGGTCTCCCTCCATTACCATGAAATTTAACTTTTCTCTACCTCCCCCCCCAACTCACGTCTCTGTTTAATGTTAATCTTTTCTTCCTGCTATTCCTCCCTGCTCTGTTCTTAGTTGCTCTCATTATATCAAATAAGACATTTGGTATTTGTTTTCTATGATTCCCTAGCTTCACTAAGCATTATCTGCTCTAGTGCCATCCATTTCCCTGCAAATTCCATTTTTTGTCATTTTTTAGTGCTGCATATTACTCCATGGTGTATAAATGCCACATTTTTTAATCCATTCATCTATTGTAGGGCATCTGGGTTGGTTCCACAGTCTAGCAATTGTGAATTGTGCTGCTATGAACATCGATGTGGCAGTATCACTGTAATACGCTCTTTTAAGATTCAGGGAATAGTCTGAGAAGGGCAATAGCTTGGTCAAATGGTGGTTCCATTCCCAGCTTTCCCAGGATTCTCCATACTGCTTTCCAAATTGGCCGCACCAGTTTGCAGTCCCACCAGCAATGTACAAGAGTACCCTTTTCCCCACATCCTCAGCAGCACTTGTTGTTGTTTGACTTCCTAAAGGCTGTCAATCTTACTGGAGTGATATGGTATCTTAGGGTGGTTTTGATTTGCATTTCTCTGACTGCTAGAGATGGTGAGCATTTTTTCATGTACTTATTGATTGATTGTATGTCCTCCTTTGAGAAGTTTCTTTTCAGGTCCTTGGCCCATTTGTTGATTGGGTTATTTGTTATCTTATTGTCTAATTGTTTGAGTTTTTTGTATACTCTGGATATTAGGGCTCTATCTGAAGTGTGATGAGTAAAAATTTGTTCCCATGATGTAGGCTTCCTATTTACCTCTCTTATTGTTTCTTTTGCTGAGAAAAAACTTTTTTAATTTAAGTAAGTCCCATTTGTTGATTCTTGTTATTAACTCTTGTGCTATGGGTGTCCTATTAAGGAATTTGGAGCCCGACCCCACAATATGTAGACCAGAGCCAACTTTTTCTTCTAACACATGCAGAGTCTCTGATTTGATATCTAGCTCCATGATCCACTTTGAGTTAACTCTCTTGTGCATGGCGAGAGGAGGGGATTAAGTTCCATTTTGTTGCATATGGATTTTCAGTTTACCCAACACCATTTGTTGAAGATGCTATCCTTCCTCCATTGCATGCTTTTAGCTCCTTTACCAAATACAACATAGTTGTACCTTTGTGGATTAGTCTCTTGTGTCCTGTATACCGTACCACTGGTCTACCCGCCTGTTTTGGTACGAGTACCATGCTGTTTTTGTTACTATTGCTCTGTAATATAGTTTGAAATCTGGTATCACTATACCGCCTGATTCACACTTCCTGCTTAGAATTGCTTTTGTATTTCTGGGTCTTATATTTTTCCATATGAATTTCATGATTGCTTTCTCTATTTCTACAAGAAATGCCATTGGGATTTTGATTGGCATTGCATTAAACCTATAGATAACTTTTGGTAATATCGCCATTTTGATGATGTTAGTTCTGCCTATCCATGAACAGGGTATATTTTTCCATCTTCTAATATCTTCTTCTACTTCTTTTTTTAGGGTTCTATTGATTTATTGTATAAATCTTTCACCTCTTTTGTTAGGTTGATTCCCATGTATTTAATTTGTTAGGTTGATTCCCATGTATTTAATTTTTTTGAGGATGTTTTGAATGAACTGCTTTTCCTCATTTCTGTTTCAGAAGATTTGTTGCTGATATACAGAAAGGCCTTCGATTTATGCGTGTTGATTTTAGATCCTGCTACTTTGCTGAATTCATTTATTAGTTCTAGTAGTTTTTTTTGTAGACCCTTTTGGGTCTTCTATGATTCTATAGAATCATGTCACCATCACATAGTGATAATTTACGTTCTTCTTTTCCTATTTTTATGGCTTTGATTTCTTTCGTCTAATTTCTCTGGCCAGTGTTTTGAGAACTATATTGAATTGAAGTGTGGATAGAGGGCATCCTTGTCTTGTTCCAGATTTTAGAGTGAATGCCTTCAATTTTTCTCCATTCAGAATGATCCTAGCCTGAGGCTTAGCATAGATAGCTTTTACAATGTCGAGGTAAGTTCCTGTTATCCCTAGTTTTTCTAATGTTTTGAACATAAAGGGATGCTGTACTTTGTCAACTGCTCTTTCTGCATCTATCAAGATGATCATATGGTTCTTATCTTTAAGTCAATTGATGTGGTGAATAATATTTATTGATTTCCATATATTAAAACATCCTTGCATCCCAGGGATAAATCCTACTTGATCGTGGTGCACAATTATTTTTTATGTGCCTTTCAATACGATTCTCCAGAATTTTACTGAGGATTCTTGCATCTAGCTTCATCAGAGATATTGGTCTGTATTTTTCTTTCTTTGAGGTGTCTTTGTCTTGTTTCAGAATAAGGGTGATGTTGGCCTCATAGAATGAATTTGGCAGAGCTCCCTGTTTATCTGTTTCTCGAAATAACTTGAAAAGTATTGGTATTAATTCTTCTTTAAAGGTTTTGTAAAATTCTGCTGTATACCCATCTGGTCCTGGGCTTTTCTTGGTTGGTAGTCTTTTGATTGCTTCCTCTAAATCATCCATTGATATTGGTATGTTTAAATTGTGTTTATCCTCCTGACTCAGTCTGGGCAAATCATGTAACTTAAGAAATTTACCGATGTCTTCATATTTTCTATTTTATTGGAATATAGGTTTTCAAAATAATTTCTACTTGTCTTCTGTATTTCTGTAGCATCTGTTGTGATATTGACTTTTTCATCCTGTATGTTTGTAATTTGAGTTCTCTCTCTTCTTCTCTTCATTAGCATGGCTAAGAGTCTGTTGATCTTATTTATTTTTTCGAAGAACCAACTTTTATTTTTGTTAGTTTTTTCAATAGTTTCTTTTGTTTCAATTTCATTGGTTTCCACTCTGATTTTAATTATTTCTTGCCTTCTGCTACATTTGCTGTTGTTTTGCTCTTCCTTTTCTAGGGCTTTTAGATGAAGTGTGAGCTCATTTATTTGTTGGTTTTTGCTTTTTTTGATGAATGACCTCCAGGTGATGAATTTCCCTCTTAAAATTGCTTTCATTGTGTCCCATAGATTCCGATATGTTGTGTCTGTATTTTCATTTATCTCTAAGAATTTTTTGATTCCCTCCTTTATGTCTTCTGTAACCCATGGATTATTCAGTAACATATTGTTTATTTTCCTAGTGATGTAGGATTTTTCCTTCCTTCTTTTATCATTGATTTACAGTTTCATTCCATTATGATCAGATAAAATGCATGGTATTATCTCCACCTCTTTATATTTACTGAGTGTTGCCCTATTGCATAATATATGCTCTATTTTTGAGAGGGATCCATGTGCTGCTGAAAAAAAAGTATATCCACTTGATGATGGTTGATATATTCTATATATGTCAGTTAAGTCTAGGATATTGATTGTGATATTGAGTTCTATATTTTCTTTATTCAACTTTTGTTTGGAGGATCTGTCTAATGGTGAGAGAGGTGTGTTGAAGTCACCCATAATTATTAGGTTGTGGTCTATTTGATTCTTGAACTTGAGAAGAATTTGTTTTATGAACATTGCAACACCATTATTTGGTGCATAAATATTGATAATTGTTATGTCTTGTTGGTGAATGGTTTCTTTTAACAGTATATAATGTCCTTCTTATCCCTTTTGATTAACTTAGTCTTGACTTCGATTTTATTCTATATGAGGATGGCCACCCCTGCTTGCTTACGAGGACCGTGTGCATGGTATAAATTTTCCCAACTTTTCACCTTCAGCCTGTGTATGTCTTTTCCATTCAGATGTGTCTCCTGGAGGCAACATATTGTTGGATTTGTTTTATTAATCCAAGTTACCAGCCTATGTTGCTTTATTGGAGATTTTAAGCCATAAACGTTTAGAGCTACTATTGATGTATGGTTTGTACTTCCAGCCATGTTTAATTATTTATCTTTGTTTTTAATTTACTTTGTTTCTCCATGATTAGCTTTCCCCCTGCACTCTGTCATTACCCAGTCACTTCCCACTGATGGTTTTGGTTGTTGTTTTTCATTTCTTCCTCATGTAGTGTTTTTCTCAAGATGCTTTGCAATGCTGGTTTTCTGGCTGCAAATTCTTTTAGCTTTTGTTAATCATCAAAGATTTTTATTTCATTTTCGTACCTGAAGGTTAATTTTGCTGGATCCAGAATTCTTGGTTGGCATCCATTGTCTTTCAGTGTTTAAAATGCATTGTTCCAAGATCTTCTCGCTTTCATCAACTGTGATGAAACATCCTTTGTTAACCTTATTGATTTACCCCTGAATGTAGTCTGCCTCCTTTTTCTTGTAGCTTTTAATATTTTCTCTTTGTTCTGTATATTAGATATGTTTATAACAAATGTCTTGGTGTTGGTCTACTGTGATTTTTTGTGCTCAGTGTCCTCTATGAATCTACAATTTGTATATCCGTTTCTTTTTTTATTTCTGGAAAGTTTTCTGTAATTATTTCATTCAGTAGGTTACTCATTCCCGTGGTTTGAATCTCTGGACCTTCCCCTATCCAGAAGACTCATAAATTTGGTTTTTATATGTTATCCCATATCTCTTGGATGATTTTCTCGTGATTTTTTACCAGCCTTTCTGAGTTGGCTAGACTCTTTTCAAGATGATATATTTTGTCTTCATTATGTGACATTCTGTCTTCTACTTGCTCCACTCTTTTAGTAATTCTCTAAATTGAGTTTTTAATTTGGTTTATCATTTCCTTCATTTCTAGAATTATTGTATGATTTTTTTTATTATCTCTATCTCCGTATAAAGATGCTTAACTTCTTTTTTTTAATCTGTTCATGTAATTCATTTTCAATGTGTTCTTTCACTGTTTGGATTTGCTGTCTCATATCTTCTTTAAGGTTCCATTCCATTTGTCTAAGGTTTTCCTTGAGTTCTTTATATGATCATTTTTCTGATGACTCTAGGTCCTCCTGAGTATTTAGGCTGTCCTTCATTGTTTGTACTCTTTTTCTTTCTTGCTTTCTTATGCTGCTCATGTTACTTCTTGTTCTATTTGAGTGCTGAGTTACTGATTAGTCTTATAAATTTATTTCATGCTTGGGAGGAAAGATATTAGAAGGGAAGGGAAGAAGTCAATAAGAGAATGAGAGTAGGCAGGTAGAATTCAAGGAAGGGGGAAAAAGAAAATTGAAAAGAAATGAAAAGACAAAAGAAAAAAACAGAAAATAAAGAATGAAAGAAAAATTTAAAAAATAATAATGATAATAAAAAAATGAAAATTACAATTTAATAATAATAATAATAATTAATAATAAAATAAAGAAATTTAAAAACTTAAAAACATTAAAAAAGTTAAAGAAAAACAACAACAACAAGAATGAAAATGAAAGAAAAAGAAAAAAAAAAAAACCCCAAATTTAAAAAATAAATAAATAATGATAATAATAAATGCAGTCATAGAGTTTGATTAACTTCTCTTCCAAAAGGTGGTGCTGTGCCCACTGGGCCGAGGTTCTCCTCTCAGTAGGTGGGAACCAATCACTATGCAGCTGCTCTTCCTTCCAGACTGGGCGGGTGTCCAATCCTGACACCCTAGGGCCTTCTCTGTGTTTCCTCAAGTCATGCCCTGCTCACCTGCGACGCTCACCACAATACTGGCAACACGCCAGGTCTGCTGCTCCTGGGAGACCTGTTTTTATGAATACCTGGGCACACTCTCCCGGTTTGCTTCCCTCAGACCCTAAGTTTGTAGAGCTTGGGGCTGAGATCCCCAAGCGAATTTGTTTGCCCTCCGGGAGCCACGCCCCAGTAGCTGGTGCAAGAGACCTCAGTTGTCAGCACTGGTGGGAGCGGTAGCCTGGAGTTCTGTGCCACAAGTCCCGCGCCACTCCTGATTTTCTCGGTCTGGCTATCGTGCTCATGGTAGAGCTGAGAGGGACCCTTACGGGAGAGCTGGGAGGGGCCCTTAAGGATTCCCTGCTGTGTGGAGAGAGATGGCTAGGGAATTACAAACCTGTCGCGCTGGTTTCAATGAAGTTATCTCCTCCATCCTTGACGTCAGTTCTATGCCATGGTGGTATCCCATGCAAATGGTGATCATTCGTTCCCTTTGCCGGGTGACCGATGCAACTGGTGGGTCCTGACTGTCTCTCCCATGCCCCGTTTCAATCCTTTGGCCACTGCCTATGAAGGCTAGGTTGGCTTCTACCTCTGTAAGTTCAGAAGGGCAGACCAGTTATTTCAGCTGGATCGTTAGTGTTGAGTCACGAAATGCAGGCAAACCAGAGGTTGAATGCAACTGATCCGGGCTCGGTGTGTGTTCTGTGTGGCCCAGACTGTTCACCCCAGATTCATGTCAGTGCATCATTGCCTAGTGATCCTGAGCAAACAGTATTTAGACAGTTTATGACTCCCTATTCCAGCGCAGCTGAAGAGGTCAGAGACTTGATCTCTCCATACCCGCCGCCATTTTGGATATCTCTCCATGTGTTTTAAAGTTAACAAATATGTGAATTCCTATCTCCCTTTCTCTGTAGCCTATTCAGCAGATGTGTTTTGATATGCACATATAGAATCCTAACTTGTATCACATGTACATTCTTGTGAGATGGCTGACTTGGCAGACACAAATTGTGAGAAGAGATCACTATCCTAAACACTGCTGGAACTAAAAATTCAACCAATGGGTGAGCTTCCTAGTTGAACAACATTATACATAAATCCATGTTCAGTAAATTGAATATTTTTGGATCTGTGGATGATATATATATCTCGATCAATTAAGATTGGCATATCTATTGCTACATTTGAATGTCTGTGTGTGTGTTTTGTTATATATATATATATATATATATATATATATATATATATATATATATATACAATCTCCAGATTTTTAAAATATGAAATATATGTGTCTCATATACACTCCCTAAATTCATTCATGTTCACGTATGTGGATTTATAATCAACTTTTCACAATATTATTCTCAGAAATATTCATCCACCTGAAATACATATTTGTTTTCTAGTACTGAAAACTAACTTCAGTGAATGGTACATACATATCCTAATATTTCTAGAGTTACTGTCCCAGTTTAACATCAAGGCAAGTAAATTCCTATGATACATGATTTGTATTTTTACGTTCATTTTTATTCAAAACTGGTACATTACTATTTCTTAAGTTTATGCAAATCATAGGATATATATTTTATCCACAAGTTCGCAAATTTATACGAATTTGTTTCACTTTCAATCACTTCCTGCTTCAGGACACATGTATTCTTCCATCTTTCTTGACTGGTCTCTTCCTGAGACCTCTTTCAAAACACATTATTTTCGATTTCCATAATCACTTTTGAAGCAAAACTCACATCCCCTTCATGATAAATTATAACTCTGATATTTCCAATGGATGTATAACTGGTTGGAATGAATGATTGTATACCAATATCAGATTTCTTATATATTTTCAGATATCAATTCAATGCATTATTTAGAGTAAAACCAGTTATATTATTTATTCACAGTATGGTCTATGCATGATTTTTTTTATATTCATAGACACAGTGTACACCTCTTTGTACCCCCAATACTAATTTATATGTCTTCAAAATATTGCTCCCAGAAATGGTGGAAGAAATACGCATGTCACCTGATCTACATATACATTTTATCACAGAAATATTCTGGACACAAAATGCAAAGATCACACTTATGATTGTACCAAAGCCTAAATGGAAAGTAAATATGGATTACTAAAATCATCCAGGTCCAAGTTGCCTAATGCTCTCAAATGTCAATCCTATTGGTGACTACATATTTGTTTCCTCTTAAGATTATATATTCAAACTCAACCCGATTGAAAATGTTTAATCCTATCCCTCACTTTATACATTGCCTGATTTCATAATGTCTCTATTGCCATCTGCTTTCTTACATATTTTCCACAGTTCACCACTGTGACTGAACATTCACATGTGCTGACATTTGCTTTCACACTCTAATTGATAACTTATTGCTGAAGAACTTTTTTTTCCAAATCCTATACTCACTCTTCTTCCTAAACCTACTGACTATCTTCCTAATCCTACTGACTATCCCTTTTTGACTGGATATTCTCTTCTACATTCAATCATCCAACGTACAAGGTCTTATGCCATTGTATATCGATTTATCTGAGACACCTTTGAGAACGTAATTCAATGGTAAGTATCCCAATCAAGGGCCCAATGATTTTCTGAGCTTCAAATCTTACTTAGATTTATTTTTTCATACATGTATTTTACCTCTATATTCTTATAAATATCGCATGTTCCCAATACCATTAATCATCCAGCAGAATGATTCCTAAGCCAAATGGAAAATGTTATTCACCCTAACCATACACTGTTCCCTCAATCTCATTTTACAGAAGAGCAGGGACAGTGTTGCTCTTACAATACAGAAATGTAGTGGATCTTCCATCTGCTGAGAACCTCAAAGCTCCATGCAGAAATGATCCCTGGAGAAGATGTAGGCAGCTATGAAAGACCTGAGAGAGCAAAAATCATCTTCCATGGCAAACAACCTGGTCAGGATGAAGGGTTGCATCAGAATCAGCCAATCTCTCCTTAATGTAGAGAAGATGGACAAAACCATGCCTGTGTGGAGAGCTGTTACCATTTGCCTACAGGTGATATACCATTCTACCATGTGAAAGTGTGACAGGAAGTAGGGGCAGCCTCCATCTCATGGTACCGTTGGAAGCAATTGTTATGATAAAGTGGTTGCTAAGGCAGTGATCTCATTCAGTTCCTGAAGAAAGTGATCTCATCTCACTTCCTTGGTGATGGAACTCTCTGAACTTGGGATACAGAAAGCCAGGCACCCAGAGCCACTCCCAGTCCTAGTCCCAGTGGTCTCACTTTTTTGGATTAACCAAGGACAGAGTCAGTCTTTCTTGGTACCTACTGATGTGAGGATGGCCAAATGCCAGGAAAGCTCGGAAGAGGGGCTCTTCCTGAGAAAGCAGGTAGTGGCTCAATCCTGGCTCCTGACAACTTCACAGAGTTGGCCAAGAAGACCAGATCTGAGACAGGACAGGCCATTTTGGGGGGATCATAGTATGACCCATCAGTCAGAGCACACACCGGACAGTCACAGACCTATTTGAGGGAAGGAGGTGCCATTGTGGGTGTGGGTGTGGGTTTGTGGTTTTGTCTCATGTTCTGAGAATAGGTAGGAAAGGCGGTTTGTTTGATTTGGAGTGAACAGTTTCTGGTAAGTCGTTTGACAGAGCAAGTGTTTCTATGTCTGTGTATCCCACTGTGTTTGTACTTGTACACATTAGAAAAGAGAATGCATTAATTGATGTGTCCTGTCTCGTAGAAAGCTTCCCAGCATTCATCCAGCCCAATTTATGAATTGACTATGGCTTGCCTTATTGATGGGCAATACCTGCTACCTTCCTAAGTTGCTGTTTTCTTCCTGAATTATGGCCACTTTCCAGAATAGGCTCATGGTTTTGTGTCCAAGATATGTACTACCTCCAAGCTCGGTGACATGGCCATGTACTGGATAGCTGAAGGGAGTGGCGAGCATCTCAGAAAACTCAGATATCAGTGTGACCAGTAAAGTCTCAGGGGAGAATCCCTGCTTTGGGCCATTTGCTTTCCTATTGTTCTGTTGCCCTGAGAGTCAGGAAGGTTTTTGTCTCAGGCCACAGCTTTTTGAATCCTGAAGAAAAGATTTTTCAAATGGAAATTAATAGGATTCACCTTTGGCTCTTTTCTTAATTGATTTGGAAAGAGGTGTGTCTGAATCAGCCTCTTGGCCCAGTGTGATTCTTTGACTTAGATACTCAGCACCTGATGGATCTAAAGAAAGATCCCATGTGTGCATCCAAATCCAAAATGGCAAAAAAGAGCAGTCATTGTGGATGAAGTCTTTTGCCTTCCTCTGTAAGGTTTCTGAATTCCATCAAGTGAGAATAGGGATCATTTGGGTCAAATGATTTCTTCAAATTAATTCAGAAGCTTTCCAATAGGTGCTTGGGTTTTCTCATCTCTCCAATTAACATAAAGAATGTGTACCCGACACTCGGTAGGCCTCAAATTGGTGAAGCAGAGCAATATTAAGGTCACGCCTATTTGATCACTCCTGGTACACAGGAAGGATGTACAGGCCACCGGGAATTTAGGCAAATGAGGGCAACGGAGCTTATTTTGGACACTGTCTTGGGCTATGCTAATGCTCTCAAATGTCAATCCTATTGTTGACTTCATCTTTGTTTCTTCCTAAGCTCATACATTCAACCTCAACCCTGTAGAAAATATCTAATCCCATAACTCACTTTATTCTTTTCCTGATTTCCTAATGTCTCTATTGATATCTGCTTTTCTACATATTTTCCCCTGTTCATCATTGTGACTGACTCTTCACTTGTGTTGATATTTACATTGACTCTCTAACCAAAACCCTATTGGCAAAGAACTTTTGTTCCAAATCCTATACTCACTTTTCTTCCTAAACCTACCAACTATCTTCCTAATCCTACTGACTATAACTTTTTGAATAGATGTTCTCTTCTACATTCAATCATCCAAGTAAAGTTTGGGCGAGTGCCGGAGAAAGAGACCACCAAGAGACTATCTCATGCAACAGCAAAGGTTTTATTGGGGGTCCAGCATGCTGGGGCTCAGAGCTCACTTGAATAGAGCAGAGAGACCTGACAACAGCTTAAGCAGAGCTTATATACTTTCCTTGCAGAGGGCAGGGATGGAAGTTCATTGATGGGTCAGGGAGAGTGGATGGTTTGTATTCAACTGGGTGAGGGAGTACATTCTGCAGTTTGGTAATTGGGGACAGCATATTCTGGGAACAAGATTAGCAAACAGTTCTCAAGATTTCAACAGTGTTTTGTTACGCATACAGAAAAACAGGAAGTGACAAGTACATATTTTATTAACCTTTCATTCCCCACTTCTTCTTCTGGCTACTTTTAATCATAAAAGTGATCATTGTGGGGTGTCACATTCTATGTCTGCTAGTGGGGTATTACCATAAGTTTAATTTGTCCAATTTGAGCTTGGAGAAAAGAAATTACACGCTTGAGAAAACAGGGTTTTATAGTTAGCAATAATATGAGGATTATTATTGGACTGGCTAGGGTTGATAAAAACGTAGTTAACCAGGGGGACTGTGTAAAAAAAGACTCAAACTACCATTCTTGGGCCTCTCTCTCTCTCGTTGTCGCTCTTCAAGGCATCTTTTTAATTTACTCATAGATTTTTTTTTACAACTCCAGTATTGTAGACATAAAAACAACATTCTTCCCTCAATGAAGCACAAAGGCCCCCTTCTCTCATGAAAAGGAGGTCCAACCCTCGACTGTTCTGTAAAACAACTTCAGAGAGAGAGGTTAAAGATTCGTTCAAAGCTGTGATGGAGGTTTCTAATATCTTTAATTTTTGATCTATTGCTGCTTTGGGTCATTTGTTGTGTCCCATGGGCCAGAGCAATGGTTCCCGTGCCCTACCCTGCAGTAACTACTATTCGTAATAGAATGGCTAAGGTGAGGGACATATGTTTTCAGCGGAACCGTGTTCTATGCCCCCCTCTTTGATCTTCAAATGAACCTGCATCATGATAGAGCACTCTGGGAAACATCTGCACGATTACACAATTAATCACATCTGTTGACCATTTCATGAAAACATAAACAGTGTTTAAGTATATAGAATTATACTGTTGTAGGGACGGACAAGGCAAGGCACCTAAGATAGCACCAAAGACAGGAAAACAGTCTTTTTTGGTTGCAACCAGATTCAGGGGGCATTGCTTCTGTTGTAATCAATTAATCCCCTGAAACCCAAGTTTAGGTAGTTTCAGAATTTTGTACACAACATGTAAGGAAAGGGGCTCAGAAGTTCACAGTCTGCAGAAGTTCACAAAAAGCAGTTTTCGTTTCTGTTTTTTCCTCAGTTTGGGGCAAGTTAACTTTTCAAGGACACCTATGTGGGGGAGAGCTTTTTCTTCCCTTTCTTTTTTTTCAACCTGCCAGCTGTTTCCATGCAGCCCAGGTTGTAACTTCTTTATCTTAGAAATGTAGCCATCTCTGTGAAGCCCCAGCTCAAGGCCAGAGTCCTTTTTTTCACATATTTGTGAAAAACTATTAAGGGTGTGTCTAGATTAGGAGTGCTGGTTTTTTTTAGCCAGTTTCCAAGGAGACCAGGGCAACACGAAAATAGGAAGTTTATCTACAGTGATCTCTTTTATAGGGACTCTTTTGCTGAAAGTCATAAATCAGCCATGGTGAAGACTTCTGGAGAAGGTTAATTAAGACTTTTCTGTGGACCTGGTACAGAGGGGGACGACTTGGAAGGCAGGGATGAGAGCAACTTCCGTGGATCTGAGAATGAGGAAGGAGAGATGTAAAAGAATATTGGGAGAGGGCTTTGGGATCTTAATAGCAAGAAAAATTTGAGCAGTAGAACAGATAGAACAGACGGGGAAATTGGAGTGAGTATCCCAAAAAGCCTGTGAGGGACTTTAAATTTTTAGTAACCTGTTTTCAGTGATGACAAAGCAACATTAAAGGCCATTTTCATTACATTTTGGATAAGGGTCTGAGGGTTCTCCTCAGTGGGTTTGAGCTTTGCATTAGCTGGTAAGAGGACCTGGAGGGACCCAGTGTGGGCACTGACAGGAGAAGAGAGTAGTGAGTGAGTGGAGTGGTACCTCAGTACCTGCTACCTCAGCAAGGGGGCAATGGTCTGAGAACTGGCGGAGATTTGGGTTTTTGATCTAGATATTGGAGGGCAGAAATCAAGTTGCTGAGGTGGGAGTGACAGCAGAGAGTCTGGAGCAGAAGGCTGAGGGTAAGCATCTATTGGAGAAGCATAGTTCAGGATGTGAGCAAAGGAGGGAGAAGGCCTCCACATAGGGGAATCTCCTTTTTACCCTTTTGAGCACTTTCAGAAGTTTAAAAGGTCACGCAGAATTTGAGGATATAGAGACCCCTCTTGGGGCCATCTGTTTTGGTTATCTAATTGGTAATATGGCCAATGCTGTGTACAGAATTTGATGAGGAGTTTGGGTTCCATCTGGCAGTCCCTGTATGCTCACAGCCCCATGACTTACAGAAGAAGTCTGCTCTCCCCCCCCGCACAGCCGTGACTGTTTGTGGCTTTGATACTCCGCCGGGCAAACATAGTAATCTAGGCTAGCCAACCTGCATCTGGCTCACGTGTCCCTACATCCATAATGTTTGTTTCCATTTTCTATGGTACCGAAGGGATTTAATGGAATTTTAGTGGGATCCTCTTCATCAGGGATATCTCAATAGGAAAGACCTATAGCCAGCTGACAAATGTCTGGGTGGAGAGATGGCCACCAGGTTCATAAGGGGGCTGTATGTGAGATAGACCATACTTCTTTTCCAGTAGGATTTGTGATCAGCCATCGCTGCTTAAGGGGCTGATGAGGGTTAAGACTACTGGTCGTCAAGGCTAGAATAAATGTCTTCCAGGATCTTCTTGACAACCATTTGCTCTGTTTCTTTTTTTTTCTTTTTTCTTTCTTTTTTTTGTGGGGAAGGCTTCAATCCGTCCTGAAAATGTATCTTTAAAGACTAGAAGATATTTAAGTCCATACCTTGCTGGCTTAATTTCAGTAAAGTCCACTTCCCAGAATTTTCCTGGTATGGTTCCTCGTAGGTGCTTTCCTGCAGGAAGCTTGGAAGGGTAAGTATTAACAAATTGATGGACCTGACAGGCTTTTGTTACCCATTCAGTTATTTTCTTTCACTGTGAGTCGGTTAGTGGAAAACTCTGTTCTTGATCTTTCAGGAATGAATGCAGTTTCTTTGAACAAAGATGAGTGAGTTGATGAACATTTGCTACTGACATAGTTAGAGCCATGATTATAGGAGTGTTTACTGAAGGATTTAGAAATTCCACTTGGGGGCCTTCAGGGTTAAAAGTTATTTTGGCCCAGAGCTTGGTGAGCAGATCTCTGCCCATCAATGGGGCCGGGCATTCTGGGATTACTAGGAAGGAGTGATGGATTTATCCTTTCCCCTGGTCCATGGTCCCCTTAGTTGTCAAAGTCTGATATTTACTGCATTTAGACCCTGGAATTAGAGACCTTTTATTTGATAGAGGGCCCAATGGGGCCTTAAGGGCTGAGTATATTGCCCCTGTATCTACTTCAAAGTTTACTGGGGTCCCCTCCACTTCAAAAGTTACCCTGAGGTCGGGGAGAGGATCTGAGCCCCGACTTTCTTAGTCATCCTCCAGAGTCAGAATGTCTGGCTGGCGTGGCTGTCTCTTTCTATGGCACTCTTTGGCCCAGTGTCCTTTTTCTTTAGAGTAGGCACATTGATCTGAGGCCAGGGGTGGTCTCTAGTGTGGGCCCAGGTATCCCTTTCTGTCTCTCTGTTTCTTAATTTCTGGCCTGTTTGTTGTTGTGACCAGGACCTTAGTCAATGCCTTAGTCTGTCTTTTGCTTCTCTCATCCTCCCTTTGCTCCCTTCTCTTCCTCAGTTTCATTCTTATAGTATACCTTGTTGGCTTCTCTAACTAAATCTCTCAAAATCATATCTTGTAATCCATCTAAGCATTGTAACTTTCTTTTAATATCTAGGGCAGCTTGCCCAATAAAGGCCATTGTGACAGATGCCTTTTGATCCTCTGCCTGAGGATCGAAATTAGTATATCTCCTATATGCCTCCATAGTTCTCTCTAGGAACATAGAGGTAGATTCACCAGGCCCTTGAATAATCTCTCTTACCTTGGCCAAATTAGTTGGTCGCCTAGCGGCCACTAAGATACCCACTATTAGAGCCCGGTGATAAGTGGACAGATGCTCCCTACCTTCAAATGTGTTGGGGTCCCACTTGGGTCGTTTCAAGAGAAAGCCGGCTTTGATTATGTTGGGAAGTGTGTTGGTCACCCATCTAGTCCGAGGATATTGTTTTCTAGCATCCAGGAGGATTCTCTTTTGTTCCTCTGTCATGAAGAGAGTCCCTATGAGTTGTTGGCAGTCATCCCAAGTAGTCTGGTGTGAAAACATCAATGACTCAACCAGACCTGAGAGCCAGGTTGGGTCCTCGGTAAAAGGAGGATTGTTATTTTTCCATTTATATAGGTCTGAAGAGGAGAAGGCCAATACTGGTAGGCTTGCATTTTTCCTCCATGGCCGTTGTCAATCATTGGCCCATAGGAATGGAGGGGGAGCAACACTGGAGTTTCAGGGTTTTAAATCATTTGACGCTGTCGAGTTCCTTTAGCCAGGCCAGCTTCCTCCAGGGGAGGAGGGGCTGTGTGTGCTGCAGGGGAGTTATCTGGAGTGCGCTGGGCTGGCTTATCTTTCTCCAATGGCGGAGAGGCTGAGTCAGCAGCAGGGGAATCACTTAGAGTGTGTTGGGGGTTGTGGGATGAGGGTAGAAGATAAGGAGGGGGATGAAAGTCCAGTAGAGTCAAATCTTGTGACTCAGGGGGAACAGAGGTTGGAGGAGGAGGATGAGCAGAGGGTTTGAGAGATCGTGGGGAAAAGAGTAGGAGCGGGGACATGGCAAGGAAAGGCTTCACCCATGGAGGAGGAGATTTGCAGAGGTCCTGCCAAGTTAAGATATATGGCTGTTGATCGGGATGGCTATGTGGCCCTGGCTGTAAGACAATATCTCTGACTTATTAAATTAGTGCGAAGTAGAAAGATCCTTCTAGGGGCCATCCGAATGCAAAGGTGGGCCATTCTGAGGCACAGAGAGTCTGCCAGGTCCAGCGTTTTACTGAAAAAGAAAGATTCTGAGCCCTTAAGCGGACTTTGGTCCAGTGATCAAGGTCAGAGACAGAGGCATTGAAGTGACCTGTCCCATAATGAAAGATACACAAAGAGTAAAAGCAACTCTCACGACACAGACAAGACAAGATAATAAAGACAGGCAATGAACGTCCAACACTGAGACCAAGACTGAGCAGCCGGCAAAACCCGATGGGCTGGCAATTCCGAATCTGAAACAAAACATCACTGAGTCGAGGAGACTATTGTTCCTTGATTCCCTAGTCCTCTGTGGCGTCCCCCAGAGCCTGTGGCTCTGTGACACATCTGCCAGCCACCGTCAAAGAGAGCTCATGCAACTTCATCAACAGCCATTTTGCCAAGCCTTAACCTGAAACCTGAAACCAGAAAGAGGCGCCTTACTTTCCCTGAGAGTAGCCCATTGAGGTCTCTCTTCCGCCCCTGCCGGATCTCGAAGGAACCTCCATATATAAAGGTCGGGAGAGCGTTGGGGGAAGAGACCACCAAGAGACTCTCTCATGCAAAAGCAAAGGGTTTATTGGGGGTCCAGCATGCTGGGGCTCAGAGCTAATTTGAATAGAGCACAGCTCATATATTTTCCTTGAAGTGGGCAGGGAGGGAAGTTTATTGATGAGTCTGGGCGAGTGAGCAGTTTGCGTGCAACTGGGTGAGGGAGTACATTCTGCAGTTTGGCAGTTGGGGACAGCACATTCTGGGAAAAAGATTAGAAAACAGTTCTCAAGATTTCAACACTGTTTTATTAAGCATACAGAAAAACAGGAAGTGACAAGTACCTATTTTATTAACATTTCACAACCAACTATACTTTGCCAGATTTCCTAAAGTCTCTATTGATATCTGCATTCCTACATATTTTCCCCAGTTCTGCATTGTGACTGATTCTTCACATGTTCTGACATTTACATTCACTGTATACCCGAAACCCTATAGCTAAAGAACTTTTGGTCCAAATTCTATACTCACTCTCCTATATAAACCTACCGACTATCTTCCTAATACTACCGATTACTCCTTGTTGACTGGAAGTTCTCTTTTACAATCAATCATCCAAGTTACAAGGTCCTATGCAATTATATATCAATTTATCTGAGACATCTTTGCAGAACATAATTCAAAGCAAAGTATCTCATCTGTGCAGAAAATAAATCAAAGCTTAATACCGAAATCAAGGGCTCAATGCTTTTCTGGACTTCAAATCTTACCTAGATTTCTGTTTTCATACTCATATATTTCACCTATATATTCTTGTAAATATTGCAGGTTTCCAATACCATTATTCATCCAGCAGAATGATTTCTATTCAAAATCGAACCTGTTATTAACCCTAACCATACACTGTTCCCTCAATCTAACATAAGAGAAGAGCAAGGACAGAGTTGGTCTTAAAATACAGGAATGAAGGAAATCTTCCAACTGCTGAGAAACTAAAAGGTCCATGCACAAATGATCTCTAGAGAAGATGTAGGTAGCTATGAAGGAACTGAGAGAGCAAAAGTCATCTTCCTTTGCAAACAACATGGTCAGCATGAAGTGATGTGTCTGAATCAGCCTCTCTCTTCTTTATGTAGAGAAGAATGACCAAACCAGGCCTGTGTGGAGAGCTGTTCCCAGTTACCAATGGTTGATATACCATCCTAACTTGTGAAAGTGTCACATAAAGTAGGGGAAGCCTCCATTTCATGGGACCTTTGGAAGTAAATGTTAAGACAATGTGGTTGCCAAGGCAGTGACCTCATTCAGTTCCTGAAGGAAGTGACCTCACCTCACATCCTTGGTGATGGAACTCTCTGAACTTGGGATCTAGGAAGCCAGGCACACAAATCTAGTCCCAGTCCCAGTCCCAGTGGTCTCACTTCTTTTGATTTACCAAGGACAGAGTCAGTCTTTCTTGCTACCTACTGATGTGAGGATAGCCAAATGACAGGAAAGATCTTAAGAGTGGCCTTTCCTGAGAAAGCAGTAAGTGGCTCACCGCTGTCTCCTGACAACTTCACAGAGTTGGCCAAGGAAACCAGATCTGAGACAAGACAGGCCATTTGATGGGAACATAGTATGGCCCAGCAGTCAGAGGACACACACGATAGTCAGAGACCTACTTTGAGGAAAGAGGTGCCTTTGTGGGTGTGGGTGTGTGTTTGTGATTTTGTCTAATGTTCTGAGAATAGGTAGGAAAGGCGGTTTGTTTGGTTTGGAGTGGACGGTTTCTAATAAGGGTTTTGACAAGGCGAAGGTTTCTATGTCTGTGTATCCCACTGTGTCCATGGTTGTAGACATTAGAAAAAAAGAATGCAGCAATTGATGTGTCCAGTCTAGTAGAAAGCTTACCAGCATTCTTCCTGCCCAATTTATGAATGGAATGCGGCTTGCCGTATGGATGGGTAACACCTGCTATCTTCCTAAGTTCCTGATTTCTTCCTGAATTCAGGCCACTCTCCAGAATTGACTCATGGTTTTGTGTCCAAGATATGTACCACCTCCAAGCTCTGTGACATGGCCATGTACAGGATAGCTGAAGGGAATGGCGAGCATCTCAGAAAACTCAGATATCAGTGTGACCAGGAAAGTCTCAGTGGAGAAACCCTGCTTTTGGCCTATTGCTAACCTATTGTTCTGTTGCCCTGAATGTCAGGAAGGTCTTTGCCTCATGCCACCCCTTTGTGAAGACTGAAGAAAAAGTTTTCAAATGGAAATGAATGGGCATCTCCTGTGGCTCTTTGCTTAATTGCTTTGGAAAGGGATGTGTCTGAATCAGCCTCTTGGCCCTATGTGAGGTTGTGGCTCAGATTCTCAGCACCTGATGGATGTAAAGAGAGATCCCATGTGTGCATCCAAAACCAAATTGGTCAAAAGAGCAGTCATTGTGGATGAAGTCTCTCGCCTTTATCTTTAAAGTTCTTGAACTCGATCAAGTGAGAATAGGGATTCTTTGGGTCAAATGAGTTCTTCAAAGACCTGCAGAGGTGCTTGTGTTTTCTCATGACGGCAAATCACATAAAACTATATACCTGATACTCACTTTTCCACAAATTGGAGAAGCATAGAAGTATTAACGTCTAGCATATTTGATCAATCCTGGTTCACATGAAGGGTGTCCAGACCACCCTGATGTTACACCAATGAGGGCAAGTGAGTTATTTTGACCACTCTCCTGGACTCCGTCACTCATGGAAACCTACAGCCAGAGGTTATGATTAGTGTCTATATGGAAGAAGATGAGGGCCATATGGGAGTGTTTTGGTTTTAATTTTGGTCATTTGTGTCCGGTTGGAAGACATGACTGAGAAAACCTGGGCTTGAACTCTGGTGTGATTCCCCTTATAGACTGAGTTCTGGAACTGACTTCAGAGAAGTATTGCCATGAATTTTGTTGGGATTTTAGGAGGCCACCTATGAGAATCACCCTTGGAAACAGAGATCTAGGCCCAGGGTGGCTTTCCAAAGAGCCCGGGAAATCTCAGCCAGGATATCACATGATTTTATTCTGAAAGACTTGGCATCCATAGTTGAGAGTCACAACACCCATGGACGTCACATTGTAGACCTCAATGGGCCTGGCTTCATGTGACCTTTTGGCCACTCTTTGGGAAGCCTTGCCTGTGAGAGTTCTCCAGAGCATTCATTGAAATGAGCTTCCTCACCATTTAATGGTTCCTGAATGAATTGAAACCCACAGTGCCTCCAACGTCAACTTTGAAAAATGCCTTGATAAATACCATGAAATTTTTGAAATTTCCATGACCAGGTGGCACTGGAGAACCTTTGGATGTTGCTGATCATGAGTGTACCAGACAGTGCCTTGATTGACTGGGCTTCATGAAAATGGTGTAGAACAGAGATGCCAGTAAGTTGGAACCTGCTGAGTAATGTGCCTAGAGCAGTGGTGGGAAGGTGTGTGATGAAAAATTTGTTTTTGGGCCATGTGGATCTGCCATTGGATTCCAAATGGCTTGTGACTGACATGGTGCAGCCAGCAGACCCTTACATGAAAAGGCATCTTGTTATATGGAGATGTTTCCGGGCAATGTTCAGAATCAGGTTGCTATGGACATGGGGCCAAGCTATGTGTGTTAGAAGCCTGGTTGGTGCATTCTCCTGCAGACGCTGACTCACCACACATGACAGATTTGCCTCCAGAACTGTGTCCCAGTTGAACTCCTTTAATTTCATGAAGCAATTGCCAAAGTCCCAGTGCATCAGCAAGAAACACCACGAAAATAGAAGATGACCAAATGGCTTCACAGTCCACATGAAAAGACACTTATCCCCCAATGGTCACCGTTTACTTACAAAGAGAGAATTCAGCACTGCTGCCTCATATTTCTTTGGAAAATAAGAAACCATTTCCTCCAGGTCACATAGATGCAGACACAGATTTGATGGTCTCACTAGAATGCAGCTAAAGCTCCTGACAACAACATATATTTCAAGTGCCCAACCTCAGAGGCAGTTTCTCAAGAAGTATTTAGTCCAGCAGAGCTCCATGTTTATGGAGTTTTTACCCTGTCCCATACGTTTGGAAACTCCTCTACCACTGCCAAGGTTGTAAACCCCTGAGCATATTCCATTCCATATATATATTCACAGATTTTCTAACTCTTCTCCTCTAATTGTGTCTTACTTTGGGCGAAGGTAATGTCAAGGAATTGTTCTGGATGAGAGTGGGAAGATTTTGTTTAGCACATATTTGTATACACATTGGATTCCTTTTTCTATTTTACATTTGAAATACTGAATCCCTGACACTAACACATACCCTAATAGATTCTGAGTACTAATCATAATATGATGGAGAAAAATAACCGAAACAGAATAGAAATACAAGCAGTTCAGAGGAGGCATGTTGTATTTTTGGACTTGCATTTTGCATTATATAGGGTAGGAGTTATAAATCTAGTCCATTTTTAATTGAAATAGTTCTCCATGTTCTTTTAATGTTAACAAATATGTGAATTCCTGTCTCCCTTTCTGTGTAGTCTATTCAGCACATGTATTTTTATATGCACATATAGAATCCTACCTGGTATCACACGCAAATTTTCATGAGTTACATGACTTGGCAGATACAAACTGTGAGAAGAGATCACTCCTCCTAAACGATGTAGGAACTGAAAATTCAACCTGTGGGGGAGCCTCCTAGTTAAAAAAAGTTATACATAAATCCATATCGACTAAAATGAATATTTTTGGATCTGTGGATGATATATATTTCACTGTGTAATTAGATTGGCATATATATATATATATATATATATATATATATATATATATATATATATATATACTCTCCAGATATTTCATAATATTTAACATATGTGTCTTATTATACACTCCCTAAATTTATTCTTGTTCATATATGTGGATTTATAATCAAATTTTCACAAGATTATTCTCAGAAATATTCATTCACCTGAAATACATATTTGTTTCCTAGTATTGAAAACTAACTTCAGTGAATAGTGCATATAAATCCTAATATTTCTACAGTAACTAACCCAGTTTAATATCAATGCAAGTAGATTCCTATGGGACATGACATTTATTTTGAAGTTCATTTTTATTCAACACTGGTACATTTCTATTTCTTGAGTTTATGCACATTATAGCATATATATTTCATCCACACGTTCACAAATTTATAGGCATTTATTTCACATTCAATCACTTTCTGCTTCAGAAACATGTATTCCTCCATGTGTCTGACTGGTCTTTTCATGAGACTTCTTTCCAAACACATTATTTTCGATTTCCATAATCACTTTTGAAGCAAAACTCACACACTCTTCATGATAAACCATAACACTAAGATTACAATTAGACGTATAACTAGTTGTTATGAATGATTCTATATCCATGTATGATTTCTTATATATTTTCAGATATCAATTCAATCCATTATTTAAAGTGGAACCAGTTATATTATTTATTAACTGTATGATCTATTCATGCATTATCTCTATATTTATAGACACAGGGTAAACCTCGTTGTATCCCCAATACTAATTTATACATATTTTAAATATTGCTGCCATAAATGGTCGAAGAAATACTCATGTCATCTGATCTACATATACATTTTATCACAGTAATATTCTGGACCAAAAAAGCAAAGATCACTCTTAAGATTGTACCAAAGCCTAAATGAAAAGTGAGCATGGATTACTAAAACCTTCCATGTCCAGGTTTCCTAATGCTCTGAAATGTCAAACGTATTGGTGACTACATATTTGTTTCTTCCTAAGATTATATATTCAACCTCAAGCCTGTTGAAAATGTCTAATCCTATCACTCACTTTATACTTTGCCTGATTTAGTAATGTCTCTATTTATGTCTGTATTCCTACATATTTCCCCCTGTTCATCATTGTGACTGACTCTTCACATATGCTGACTTTTACATTCACTGTCTACCCGAAACCCTATTGCTTAAGATCTTTTGCTCTAAATCCTATACTCACTCTTCTTTCTAAACCTACCAACTATCTTCCTAATCCTACCGACTATCTCTTTTTGAGTGGATGTTCTCTTCGACATTCAATCATCCAAGGTACAAGCTCCTATGAAATTGTATATAGATTTATCTGAGACATTTTTGCAGAACATCATTCAAAGCTATGTGTACCAATTAAGGGCCCAATGCCCTTCTGGGCTACATATCTTCCCTAGATTTCTATTTTTATACTTATATTTCACCTATATATTCTTGTAAATATCATAGTTTCCCAATACCATTATTTGTCATGCAGAAATATTCCTAACCCAAATTGAACATGTTATTAACCCAAACCATACACTGTTCTCTCAATCAAACTTTACAGAAGAGCAGGGACAGGGTTAGTTTTACAATACAGGAATGTAGGGCATCTTCCACCTGTTGAGAACATCAAAGGTCCATGCAGAAATGATCTTTTGAGAAGATGTAGGCAGCTATGAAAGACTGAGAGAGAAAAGTCATCTTCTATGGCAAACAACCTCGTCAGCATGAAGGGATGTGTATGAATCAGCCTCTCTCTTCTTAATGTAGAGAAGATGGACCAAACCAGTCCTAGGTGGAGAGCGGTTCCCGAGTGCCCATGGTTTATATACCATTCTAACTTATGAAAATGTCACAGGAAGTAGGGGCAGCCTCCATCTCATGGGACCCTTGAAAGCAACTGTTCGTACAAAGTGGTTGTCAAGGCAGTGACCTCATTCAGTTCCTGAAGAAGTGATCTACCTCACTTTCTTGGTGATGGAACTCTCTGAACTTCGGATCCAGGAAGCCAGGCACCTGGAGCCAGTCCAGTCCAATACCCATTGGCTCATTTTTTTGGATTTACAAAGGAGAGTGTCAGTCTTTCTTTGTACCTACAGATGTGAGGATGGCCAAATACCAGGAGAGCTCTGAATAGGGTCCTTTCCTGAGAAAGCAGGTGGTGGTTCACTGCTGGCTCCTGACAACTTCACAGAGTTGGCCAAGGAGACCAGATCTGAGATAGGACAGGCCATTTTGGGGGAACATAGTTTGGCCCACCACTCAAAGGACACTCCGGATAGTCACAGAGTTACATGGGGGAAGGATGTGCCTTTGTCTGTGTGATTCAGGTTTTGTCTCATGATCTGAGAATAGGTAGGAAAGGTGGTTTGTTTGATTTGGAGTGGACTTCTTCTAGTAAGTAGTTTGACAAGGCGAGTGTTTCTATGTCTGTGTATCCACTGTGTCCGTGGTTGTAGATATTAGAAAAGAGAATGCAACAATTGATGTGTCCTGTATAGTAGAAAGATTCCCAGCATTCATCTTGCCCAACTTATGAATGAACTGAGGCTTGCCTTATCCATGGGCAACACCTGCTATCTTCCTAAGTTTCTGTTTCCTTCCGGAATTCTAGCCACTCTTCAGAATAGGCTCATGGTTTTGTCTCCAAGATATGTACCACCTCCAAGATCTGTGACATGGCCATGTACTGGATAGCTGAAGTGAATGGCGAGCAACTCAGAAAACTCAGATATCAGTGTGACCAAGAAAGTCTCAGTGGAGAAACCCTGCTTTGGGCCTTTCGCTTATCAATTGTTCTGTTGCCCTGAATGTCAGGAAGGTCTTTGCCTAAGGCCACCCCATTGTGAAGCCTGAAGAAAACAGTTTTCAAATGCAAATGAATGGGCATCACCTGTTGCTCTTTGCTTAATTGCTTTGGAAAAGAATGTGTCTGAATAAACCTCATGGCCCTGTGTGAGGTTGTGGCTTAGATTCTCAGCACCTGATTTATGTAAAGAGAAATGCCATGAGTGCACCCAAAACCACAATGGCCAAAAGAGCAGTTATTTTGAATGAAGTTTCTCACATTCATTTGTAAGTTTCCTGACCCCCATCAAGTGTTAATAGGGATCCTTTGGGTCAAATTATTTATTCAAAGCCCTGCAGAGGCTAGCCCATAGGTTTTTGGGTTTTCTCATGACTCCAAATCATATAAAGAATCTATACCTGACAGTCAGTAGGCCTCAAATTGGAGATGCAGAGCAGTATTAACACCTGGCCTATTTGATAACTCCTGGTTCACAGGATGGGTGTCCAGGCCACCGTGAATTTAGGCAAATGAGGGGCAAGAGAGCTTATTTTTGAGACTGTCTTGGGCTGCACCCCTCATGGAAAACTCCAGCCAGAGTTTATGATTAGTGTCTATATGGAAGAAGATGATGGCCATGTGGGAGTGTTTTGGTTTTAATTGTGGTCATTTGTGTAGCGGTTGAAAGAGATGACTGGATCTACCTGGGCTTGAACTCTGGTGTGATTCCTCTTAGAGACTGAGTTCTGAAACTGACCTCAGAGAAGTATTGCCATGAAATGTGTTGGGATTTTAGGAGGCCACGCATGAGAATCGCCCTTGGAAACTGAGATCGAGGGCCAGGGTGGCTTTCCAGATTGCACTGGGAATCTCAGCCAGGATATCACATGATTTTATTCTGAAAGACTTGGCAGCCATAGTTGAGAGTCTAAACACACATGGAACTCACATTGTAGACCTCAATGATCCTGGCTTCATGTGACCTTTTGGCCACTCTTTGGGAAGGCTTGCCTGTGAGTGTTCTCCAGAGATTTCATTGAAATGAGCTTCCTTACCATATAATGGTTTCTGCATGAATTGAAACCCACAGTGCCTCCAACATCATCCTTCAAAAATGGCTAAATAAATACCAACAAATTTCTGAAATTTCCATGACCAGGTGGCACTGGAGAACCTTTGGATGTCATGTTGCTGATCATGAGTGAAATAATTCCCCACACAAAGACACTTCAAAGGGAGAATTCCAATTTTATTGCAAAAAAGCTGTGTGATTATATAGAACTAAGGGGGAGATGGTAGGGCTTAGATAAATGGCAGCAACCCGTTTATTGAAAGCAAGTTCTTTCAGATATCATCTCCAGAACCCAGGAATTAGTTCTCATTGGGGCTAAGGTTCTCCACCAGTGAGATTTGAAATTGGCGCTGGCGGGAGAGTTCACAAGGGCGGGAACTTTTCGCACCACTGCAGAAATGAAGAAGGTAGGAAGAAGAAGTCCTTAGGCACCATGTTGGGGTTTTTCTCTGGGGTATGGCTGCCATTTATACTTTTCTCAACATTCCTCCCTTTTTGTTTTCTTAGGAAGTGGGGCGTCGTTTTTAGATCCGGCTGCTTCCTGCTGTATGGGGGTGCTGTGAGGCCTACAAAGGGAAGGGGAGGAATGCTCGGGGGGCAGGTCTGGGAATATCATGGCAGCAAGAAATAAAATCCAGTGGCTATAGACAGCTACTTCCGTAGGGGTGAAGTCAATGAAAGTTCCCTGAAGCCACAAGTTGTCGATGGCATGGAACCAGTCCTGGATGGAGGAGTGTGTTGGTATCAGCCACTGGTCCTGTAACAGAGACTCTAGAAAATACTGGAAGCGTTGCCTGGACAAGGTGCCACAGGACCTGAAGAAGATCAGAGTGAATAAAAACAGAATGAAGATAAAAATTAAAGCAAAGGTCAATTTTTGGCAGAAGTTCCATGTTGGGGGAGTGACATAGAAGAGGCCAAGGGCCATGAGGAAGCTTAGAAGGTCATAAAGATTCAAGAATCCAGGATGGCAGATTAAGAGGTTTTCCGAGCTTGTTGTCTCCCACTGTCTGATGTCCATTGCATTCCATCGTGCCTGGTAGTGAGCTTCATCACGGAGTGAACTGTTCTCTTGGAGATGTTGGGGGTTCGTCGGTCATCAGAGGCTGGTAGTGCCTAAGCAAAAGCTGGTTGAAAGTTTGATTACGAATTTTTTGCAGTTGGGTTTGAAGGAACTTCATTATGCAGGGCAAGAGAGCACAAAAAAGGAGCATCCCAATAAGGGGCCCAGAGAGAGGTAGTAAGTACATGGCAAGATAGGATTGGAAGAACCTCGTTATGGGATTGGAGGAGGTAGGTTTGAGCAATTGGGTCGATAATTCCTGCAATTTAACAACTTTTTTTTTATTAGCCCAGATTCATTAACATAATAGCAACATTCTCTCTGAGGAATAGGCATGTAAACCCTTTTTCTGCAGTGAGAAGATCAATTGCCCTTCGGTTCTGTAAAGCCACTTGTGCCAATGAAGTAACCTGCCACTGCAAGGAGCCAAGAGACTCAGCAGTGGTATCGAGTGCTTCCTGCAGTTTTTGTTGCACGTCATTGGATGCCCATAGAGCATGACCTATAGCTCCACCAGAGAGACCGAGACTTGCCACTGAGGTTGTTAAAGTGAGGCCTACCAGAACCGGCAGAAAGACTGCCCTACGGGTGCGGGAAGGTAGGGCCAACTGTCGGAATTCAGTGGGAGTATAAAAGGAAGCAGAGGAACTACAGTAACCAAGATACAGGTGCCAGAGACATTGATCGTTGAGGTACTTAAAGACCAATTACACCAGATGAAATGTCCAGGTTGCATAAACGCAGGGCTCTATGGGGTGCTATAGCTCAAGGAACAAATGGGTAAAGGATTCATTATTGGCAGGTGGATACAGATGAAAGGAAATAAAGTATTGTTGGAATAACTTTCCCACAGTGGGATATGTGTCACATGTAGGGGTTGTCCTTACTTAGAGAAATTGTAGGTTTTTGCTGAAATATTTCCTGCCGCTAATGGGACCGCTGCTAGAAGTGGACGACTAAGTGAAGCACAGAGAAAGCACTGAGAAGTAGGCACCAAAAGAATGGAGGAGTTTAATAATCGAAGAGTTTGGTGTAGCAAATTGAGCCATGTGGAAGGGGGACCTTAGGGGGTTGAAGGCTCTGAATCCTCTTTGGATGAGCTATGGATAAGATCTCGAAGTTTTGATTCTGACTCCTTAATGTGTTCGACTACCTGGATGGTTGCCTTAGGTGGCGTAATCAGGGTGCGGCCAACAGTCATCCACCCTGTGGGTCTGGCTGAGGTTGTCCGAGCATAGACAGCAAACTCAACATAGCCCCAACGTTTGGCCTTGGGGTCAGGTGTATCTGAAGTATATGATCCATTGTTATCGGATGAAGAGCCTTTATGCCACTTTAGGTAACTAGAAGTCCACCCTTCAGGGTAGCCAAGTGAGTGGTAAGAACAGCTACCACGTTCATCATGGAACCTGCATGACCAATAGGGACACCCATTATATATCTCAGGCCACCAATGACAATAGTCTTCGGTTTGATTAAAAAGGAAGCAAATGAAAGGCCAGTTCCAGCTACCAGGGACGAAGGTCCTTGAAGGTGACAATTTTAGGGGAATAGAGGTGCAGTTGTGGATGAAGCAAGTAGTTGCATCCACTGCGCGGACCTTCTGCATGCCATG
The DNA here is from genome assembly GCF_048772815.1 of Callospermophilus lateralis. Classification (NCBI taxonomy): domain Eukaryota; kingdom Metazoa; phylum Chordata; class Mammalia; order Rodentia; family Sciuridae; genus Callospermophilus; species Callospermophilus lateralis. Next base: position 166,628 of record NW_027513446.1, read on the forward strand.
TTCTGAGTATCGTTCCCGAAGAGTGAATAAATACATGGTAGGTTAGGAGGGTAAAGACAAGTCCCAACAGAGCACAGAAAAGAAGCAGAGCACAAAAAAACAAGCAGTTAGAGAAGACTAGGGTGTTTGGAGAGCTCATTGTGCCTTCTTTAAGAGGAATTGGGCTGCAGGGAACACCGTGTGAGCCGCAACTTAAATGGGTGAGATGGGTGTGGAAAGCAGGAGTAAAGGGGAGGTTCAGGAGGTGATTCTTGGAGTTCCTCTGGGGTGGTCCTGTCGTCAGCAGGTGGGGCCTCCTGGTGATATGGCTTCAACCTAGAAATGGGAATCCAGGGAGTGAGATGGTTGTCTGATAAGGAGAGTTTGGCGGCGGTGGGGTTACAGAGAATGACAGGATAGGGGCCTTCCCATTTTGGTGCAAGAGTCCCTTTCTCCTCTGGGGTATTATAATAGACTAGACTCCCAGGTGTTAAGGGAGGAGTGTTTGGAGAGGAGACTGGGTCTGGAAGAAGCCAGTTCTGATATTTCCAGTGTTCCGAGCGGAGATGAAACAAGAGAGGCAAAGACAAATCTCGGGTGAGAGGTCCTTGTGAAATGACCAACCCAGGGGGTATAAGAGGTCTTCCATACATTATCTCAAAGGGAGACAGTAAAAATGGTTTCTTAGGGAGAGCTCTGATTCGAAGCAAAGCCAAGGGAAGGATTTTGACCCAGTCTAAGTTTAATTCCATTGTCAATTTGGTAAGGACTTCCTTCAGAGTACGATTTACCCTTTCCACTTTCCCTGAAGCCTGGGGGTAATATGGACAGTGGAAATGCCACTTGAAAGAGAGGGCTTGAGAGACCTTTTTTGTGATCCTAGAAATAATCTCAGGGCCATTGTCATATTGTAGGGAAGTCGGCATACAAAACCTGGGGATGATGTCTGTCAGTTAGATTGAAGCTACAGTGGAAGCCTTTTTATCGGAAGTGGGAAATGCCTCAACCCAAACAGAGAAAGTGTCCACAAAGACAAGGAGGTATTTAGTGTGCCATACTGTGGGCATGTTGGTGAAGTCTACTTGCCAGTCAGCAGCGGGAATGTGTCTCCGGGCTTGGTGGAAAAGGAAAGGTTTGGGCCTTAAAGGAGTATGAGGGTTGGTCCGCTGACAGATCTGACAATTAGAGGCTATATTCTCTAGCATGGCTATGTCAGAAGGGTTGAGGGAGAAGAAGCTCTGTAAAAAAAGGGTCAAAGACTGAGAATTGGAATGGTGTAGAGTATGAAGGAACTTGAAAAGATTTTTGTTCTTACTGGAAGAAGTAGGGGCTTCAGATGAGCTGTCTAAAGTGGCCATAATATGTCCCCCATGGGGGCCATAATTGGAAGTGGTAGCAGCCATTCGTGCAGCCTGGTCACCTTTGGCATTGCCCTCAGTGATAAGAGAGCCGTCCTTCTGATGTGACCTACAATGGACAACTCCCAACTGGGTGGGTAAGTGGGAGGCCTCTATCAGATTGGTTAAAAGAGCCGAATTAGTGATCGCATTACCTTTGGTGGTAAGTAGGCCTCGCTCCTTTCATATTGAAGCATGGGATAATAAGATCTGGAAGACATATTTTGAATCAGTATAGAGGGTGAGGGATTTGCCTTGTGCTAGAAGGCAGGCACGAGTGGCTGCTATAAGTTCAATCTGCTGGTTGGTAGTTCCTGAAGGCAAAGCTTTGGCGTCTATAATCTCAGTGGCTGAAACTACAGCATATCCAGAGTAATGAGTGCCGTTCTGCCTAAAGGAACTGCTGTCAGTAAACCAGATAAGGTCAGGCTTGGTGAGTGGTTCCTCAGAAATGGAACAATGACAGTGGAGGAAATCATCTAAGGTTTCCAAGCAATTATGAGTTGGTGGGAGTCATTGGGAGCAGTGAGGCAGGGTTCAGTGCAGAGCATGGGAGGAAAGTAATATTAGGGTTTTCCTGAAAGAAAGTGAGGAGCGACAGAACTCTGGATGGAGGAAGGGTTTGAAGGCCCTTATAAGCTGAAAGATCTTTCAATTGATGTGGGGAGTGGATAGTTCAAGGTGCCCCAAAAGTCAGCTTAGAGGCTTCTTTGTGTAAAATTTGTCCAGCAACCAGAGCTCTCAAGCAAGGGGCCCACCCACGAATGGTAGAGTCTAGTTTCTTGGAAAATATGCCACAGGTGCAAATGTAGGCCCATAGTTTTGACCTAAGACCCTAAGTGCTTGCCCCCCTTTTTCATGGACATATAGATGAAATGGTCTTGAAAGATCAGGAAGGTGAAGGGCAGGTGCCTTTAAGAGGAGTTGCTGAAGCCTGCGGAAGTGGTAGATGGGGGAGAAGACATGAGATTCACTAGGGGGTCCATTTGCTAGGTCATACAGGGGTTTGGATAGAAGAGAATAATTTGTGATCCAGGCCCTAAAATAACCTGCTACTTCTAGGAATGATAGTATTTTGGCTTTCATATGGGGCACTGGAAGATCAGAGAGGAGTTGCCTCCTATCCAGTGTTATTTCCTTTTTCCCGGGTGTAAGGCAAAAACCAAGAGAGGTGACAGAAGACTGGGAAACCTGTGCCTTGTGGGGAGACTCCCTATATCCCTTGTCTGCTAGGAAATTAAGAAGCTGAGCGGTGTGGGATTGAGAGTGTTCCCAGAGGGACTACATAGAAGAAGGTCATTGACATATTGAAGGATAATAGAGTCAGGACAGGTCGGGTGAAAGGATGTGAGGTCCTGGGCAAGAACTTGGCAAAAGAGATGGGGGCTGAATCCCCGTGGGAGGACAGTCCAGGAAAGCTGATGAGAATGGTGGATGTGAGAGTCAGTCCACGTAAAAGCAAAGATATTCTGAGATTCTGAGAACAAGGGAATAGAAAAGAATGCATCTTTTAAATCTAGGACCCAGAAGTGGGTAGTAGTGGCAGGAATCTGAGAGAGGAGGGTGTAAGGGTTGGGCACTAGCGGGTGGATGGGGACCACAGAGGAGTTGACAAGGAGAAGGTCTTGAACCAGCCTGTAGGACACGTTAGGTTTCTTAAGTGCCAGAATGGGGGTGTTGAAAGGAGAGTGTGTAGGCCTAAGATACCCCTTTCGTAATAAATCCTGGATGATGGGTTCTAATTCGAGGAGGGCTGTGGTTGTGAGTGGATATTGTGGTTGACTAATATATCTTGAAGGGTCCCGTAAGACAATATGAATAGGACTGCATTTAGCCATAAAGGGTGTAGTTGTGTCCCAAACCTCAGGCTTAACTAGTTTAGAGAGTGATGGAGGAGTGCATGAAGGAGGTGTATCTGCCCCTAGGAACATCATGAGGAAATGAGAGGTAGGAGAGGTGTGGGGTGATATGTGAATGGTGACTTTTCATAGTGAGAGTATGTCCCTTCCCAGAAGGGGAATGGGGCAATGGCTCATAACGAAAAAGAAGTGAGTGAAGGACAAAAGGGATCCCTGCATATAACATGATGGGGGGGTTTGAGGGAAAATCTGTTTAACTCCTACCCTGACAATAGGAGTTTTTGAGGGTGTGGTAGAACCCCAATACTCCCTTAAGACTGATAAAGCGGCACCAGTATCCAAGAGGAAGGTAATGAAGCATCCATCCACCAGGAAGGTAACCCTAGGCTCTTGATTCTTGATGGTAATAGTCTGGAGGGAAAGCCCAGGACTCCGTCAATCCTCCTCTGCCAAGCCCAAGAGAGGCTGTGGTTGCCGGGCGGCTGACCAATCTCCCTTATGGGTTGTTGGGCAGTCTGCCCCCCAGTGTCCCCTTTGATGGCATTTTGGGCAGGGGTTGTACGGTGTCCTCAGTGAAGGACAATCCCTGGCCCAATGTCTCTCCTTACCACATTTGAAGCAAGCTCCCGGGGGTGTCATATTGGGATGGCGTGGTGATGGCCTTCTCTGAATGACCTGGGTCAACATTTGGAATTTGGCATTTTCAGCCCTCTGCCTACGGCATTCACTTTCATCCTCTCTATCATAAAAAACCTTGAAAATGAAGATTTTGGTCTAAGGAGTAGCAGGGCCCTGTTCAACCTTTTTAAGCTTGGCTTTAATGTCAGGGTAGCTTTGGGCCAGAACATATGTCATTAAGACATGACGGCCATCAGGGGTTTCTGGGTTGAGGTTTGTGTACTGTTGAAGGGCCTGGGTTAGTCTATCCAGGAATTCTGAAGGTGTTTCCTCCTTCCTTTGAATGACCTCCTGCACCTTTTTAAAGTTAACAGCCTTACGGATGGCCTTTTTCAGGCCCGCCAAGAGGCAGGATGTAAAAAGGTCATGAGACTGTAAGCCTTCAGGGGTGTTGTAATCCCATAGAGAATCCTGCTCTGGGACAGCATGAGGGCCTGTGGGGTGGTTAGGATTGGTCCTATGATTTTCATCAGCATGGGCTTGGGCTAGCTCCCAGACCCATTGCCTTTCCTCAGGGAGAAGTGTATTGGCCAAGAGCATGTAGATGTCATGTTGAGTGAGGCTATATGCTTGCAGGACCCATTGAAACTCCCGAATGTAAGTGGTGGGGTCAGTGGTGAATGAGCCTAACTTCCTCTCTAGCTGAGTAATGTCCGACATGGAGAAGGGCACGTGGACTCTGATGACACCCTCGGGACCAGCTACCTCACGAAGGAGTGCGATGGTCTTGGGGGTGGGAAGGAGTCCCTTAGACCTGGTAACAGGAGGACTGAAAGAGGCAGGAGGTGGACAGGAAGGAGAGGGAGGGGAAGGGAGTGTCTCTTTGGAAGAGGAGGAGGTGGAGCAGGCAGAAGAGGGCGGAGGGGAGGAGGATGAAATGGAAGGCTGAGGATCCTTGGAATCAGGCAGAGGAAGAGGAGGGTATAGCGGGAGAGAAGGGGCAGATAGGACTGGGGGATAAGGTGGGGGTTAATCTGATGGGCTGAATGAGGAAGAATCTGTGAAGTCAGGAGTAGAAGTAGGGGAAGAGAAGGGTTTGCAAACAAGGAGGACCTGAGAGGGAGGGCAGGAGGAGCAGCGACAGGGTGCTGTGTGAGAAGGCTAAAACCTTAAATGCAGGGAATCTCACTCCACTTTTTCAGATGCTGGCAGTAGTTAAAAAGATCCCAGAGAAGGTTTGGATGTAAGGAGCCTTCTGGAGGCCAATGATTTCCATTATCCAGTGGATATGTAGGCCAATCTTGGGTACAGAATTTGATTAGAAGTTTGGGCTTGATGTCTGGTGTGAGGGAGAGTGTGGCCAGATTTTTTATTAAACATTTGAGAGGTGAGGCTTCAGGTACAGATGAAGAGGTGCCCATTGTCACAGGGAGAGAAGGAAGAGAGAGAGAGAGAGAGAGAGAGAGAGAGAGAGAGAGAGAGAGAGAGAATAAGAGTAAGGGAGAGAGACAAAGAGAAAACCCGGGCTGGAACGGCTTCCAGGAAGCTCAGGGTGAACGGTGGTCAGGTGGGCGTCCCCAAAATGACCAGCCGTCATGAGGAAATACAGAGGGCACTACCTGGTCGTCACCAGTGAAGTGCGATCTGTGAGACCCAATGGGTTCGGAGCCACGGGCAACCTGACGTCAGGAAAGTTTTCGAACGTAGCAGAAAAAGTCAGTAATGAAAACAGAACTCTGGTTCCGGCAGAATGCAGTTCCAGGACGGGAGTTCAGTTTTCCACGAGCAGAGAGACAGCTTCAGCCAGACACAGCAGCCCTGCAGCAAACAGCAACTCTAGCCAGCAGCGGCAGCGGCAGCAGAGGAGAAAAACCAAAGAGCCTCTCATGTAAACTCAGAAGCCTCACGCCCCAAAGGAAAACGGATCACCAGAGGGTCCACTGCGACCAGTAAAGGTCTTAGTGGCAGGAATTTCCTGCCCCCTACAGGGCGTCTAGAGTGTGCCAGATGATCATGGTCACAAAACCAGCGGTAGCCTGAAGGGAGTTGGAGAGCCAGGGTCAGGGGAGGCTTACATATATCAGATCTGTTGTGAGTGCAGGAAGCCGGCATCTGAAAAGAGTGGACCAGGGCGGAGTGTCTTGGCGGGGCAGGGGACGGGGCTCTTGTTAGAAACAGCTCACCCATATTCTCACACGGGGCAACAGAATGAAAGAACTTTCCACGCAAAGGCACTTTGCTGGGAGAATTCCAATTTTATTGCAAAAAGCTGTGTGCTTATATAGAACTAAGGGGAAGATAGAAGGGCTTAGATAAATGGCAGGCAAAACGTTTATTTGTAAGTTCTTTCAGATATCAGCTCTGGAGCCCAGGAATTAGTTCTTATTGGGGCTAAGGTTTCCCACCAGCGAGATTTCAAATTGGCGCCAGCAAGAGAGTTCACACGGGTGGAAACATTTCGCACCACTGCAGAAAAAAGAAGGTAGGAAGAAGAAGTCCTTAGGCACCATGTTGGGGTTTTTTTCTGGGGTATGGCTGCCGTTTATACTTTTCCCAACAATGAGTATACCAGACAGTGCCTTGATTGACTGGTTTTCATGAAAATGGTGTTTAATAGAGATGCCAGAAAGTTGGGTCCTGCTGAGTAGTGGGCCTAGAGCAATGGTGGGCAGGTGTGTGATAAAACATCTGTGGTGGGGCCATGTAGATCTGTCATTGGATTCCAAATGGCTTGTGACTGACATGGTGAAGCCAGCAGACCCTTATATGTAAAGGCACCTTGTTACATAGAAAGGTTTCAGGACATTGTTCAGAATCAGGTTGCTATGGTCAAGGGGGCAAGCTATGTGGGATAGAAGCCTGGTTCTTGTATTCTTCTGCAGACCCTGACCCACCACACGTGACAGAAATCCCTCCCGCACTGTGTCCCCATTGAACTCCTTGTATTTCGTGAAGCAAATACCCAACTCCCAGTACAGCAGCAAGAAACACCACGAAAATAGAGGATGACCATATGGATTCAATGTCCACACAGGGAGACATTTAGCCCCCAGGGGCCACAGTTTACCTACAATGGAAAATTCAGCACTGCTGTCTCATGTTCATTGGAAAATAAGAAACCATGTCCTCCAGGTCACATTGATGCAGACCCAGCTTTTATGGTCTCAGTATAAAGGAAGCTAAAGCTCCTGACAACAACATATATTTCAAGTGCCCAACCTCACAGGCAGTTTCTCAAGAAGTCTCTAGGCCAGCAGACCTTCATGTTTGTGGAGGGTTTACCCTGTCCCTTACTTTTGGAAACTCCTCTACCACTTCCAAGGTTGTGAACTCCTGGTCATATTCCATTCTATATATGTATTCACGGATTTTCTAACTCTTCTCCTCTGATTGTGTCATACTTGGGCCGTAGGTGTTGTCAAGGCATTGTTCTGAATGAGAGTGGGAAGATTTTTGTGTAGCACATATTTACATACACATTGGATTCATTTTTCAATTTTCCATTCAAAATACTGAATCCCTGACACTAACACATACCCTACTAGACTCTGACTACTAATCCTAATATGATGGAGAAATATAACCCAAACAGAATAGAAATACAAGCAGTTGAGAGGAGGCATGGCGTATAGTTGGTCTTGCCTTTTGCATGATATAGGGTAGGAGTTATAAATCTTGTTAATTTTTTGTTGAAATAGTCCTCCATGTGTTTTTAAAGTTAACACATATGTGAATTTCTGTCTGCCTTTTTCTGTAGCCAATTTAGCACATGTATTTTTATATGCACATATAAAATCCTACCTGGTATCACACGTACATTTTTGTGAGGTGGCTAACTTGGGAGATACAAAGTATGAGAAGAGATCACTCCTCCTAAATATTTTTGGAACTGAAAATTCAAACTATGAGTGAGCTTCTTAGTTGAAAAACATTATACATAAATCCATGTTTAGTAAAATTAATATTTTTGGATCTGTGAATGATATATATTTCATGATGAATTTTGATTGGCATATATATTGCTAATTTCTAATGTATCTGTGATATATATATATATATATATATATATATATATATATATATATATATATATATATATAATTTTCAAAATATGAAATATGTGTGTCTTATTATACACTCCCTAAATAATTCACTCATGTTCATGTATGTGGTTTTATAATCAACTTTTCATAAGATTGTTTTTAGAAATATTCATCCACCTGAAATACATATTTGTTTCCCAGAACTGAAAACTCACTTCAGTGAATGGTGCAAACAAAGCCTTATATTTCTACAGTAACTGACCCAATTTAACATCAATGAAAGTAGATTTCTATGGGACATGATGTGTATTTTGATGTTCATTTTAATTCAACACTGGTACATTACTATTTCTTCAGTTTTTATACATCGTAGAATATACATTTCATCCACAAGTTCACAAATTTAAAGACATTTGTAACACATTCAATCACTTCCTGCTTCAGAACACATGTATTCCTCCTTGTTTTTGACTGGTTATTTCATGAGACTTCTTTCCAAACACATTATTTTCGATTTCCATAATCAATTTGGAAGCAAAACTCACACACATTTTATGATAAACTACAACCCTAATATTACCATTAGATGTATAACTGGTTGGAATGAATGTATGTATATCAATGTAAGATTTCCTGTGTATTTTGGGATATCAATTTATTCGAATTTTTAAATTTGGAAACAATTATATTATTTATTCACAGTATGGTCTATTCATGCATTCTCTCTATATTCATACACACATGGTACACCTATTTGTGCCCCCAATACTAATTTATATCTCTTCAAAATATTGCTCTCAGAAATGGTGCAACAAATACTCATGTCACCTGATCTACATATACATTTTATCACAGTAATATTCTGGCCACAAAATGCAAAGTCACACTTACGACTGTACCAAAGCCTAAATGGAATGTGAGTATTGATTATGAACATCACCCATGTCCAGGTTGCCTAATGCTCTCAAATGTCAATCCTATTGGTGACTACATATTTGTTTCTTCCTAATATTGTTTATTCAAACTCAAGCCTGTTGAAAATGTCTAATCCTATCGATCACTTTATCATTTGCCTGATTTTCTAATGTCTCTATTGATATCTGCTTTCCTACATATTTTCCCCAGTTCATCATTGTGACTGAGTCTTCACATCTGCTGACATTTACATTTTCTCTCTACCCGAAACCCTATTGCTAAAGAACTTTTTGTCCAAATCCTATACTCACTCTTTTTCCTAATCCTACCAACTATCTTCCTAATCCTACCAACTATCCTTTTTTGACTGGATGTTTTCTTTGACATTCAATCATCCAAGGTACAAGGTCCTATGCCATTGTGTATAGATTTATCTGAGACACATGTGCAGAACATAATTCAAACCTAAGTATCCCAATCAAGGATCCAATTCCCTTCTGGGCTTCAAATCTTACCTAGATTTCTGTTTTCATACATATATTTCCCCTCTATATATTCTTATAAATATCGCAGGTTCCCAATAACATTATTCATCCAGCAGAATGATTCCTAAGCCAAATCAAACATGTTATTAACCCTAACCATACTCTGTTCCCTCAATCTAACTTTACAGAAAAGCAGGGACAGAGTTGGTCTTACAATACAGGAATGTAAGAAATCTTCCACCTGCTGAGAAACACAAAGGTCCATGCAGAAATGATCCCTGGGGAAGATATAGGAAGCTATGATGGACCTGAGAGAGCAAAAGTCATCTTCCACGACAAACAACCTGGTCAGGATGAAGGGGTGTGTCTAAAGCAGTCTCTCTTTTCTTAATGTAGAGAAGATGGACAATACCAGGCCTGTGTGGAGAGCTGTTCCTGGGTGCCTATGTTTGATATACCATTCAAACTTGTGAAAGTGTCACAGGAAGTAGGGGCAGACTCCATCAATTGGGACACTTGGAAGCAACTGTTAGGACAAAGTGGTTGCCAAGGCAGTGACCTCATTCAGTTCCTGAAGGAAGTGACCTACATCACTTTCTTGGTGATGGAACTCTCTGAACTAGGGATCCAGGAAGCCAGGCACCCAGAGGCAGTCCCAGTCCCAGTCCCAGTGGCCTCACATGTTTGGATTTACCAAGGACAGCATCAGTCTTTCTTGGTAACTACTGATGTGAGGATGGCCAAATGCCAGGAAGGTCTGAAGAGGGGCCTTTCCTGAGTAAGCAGGTTGTGTCTCACCACTGGCACCTGACAACATCACAGTGTTGACCAAGGAGTCCAGATCTGACATAGGACAGTCCATTTTGGAGTAACATACTATGGCCCATCAGTCAGAGGACACTCCGGATAGTTATAGACCTACTTGAGGGAAGGAGGTGACTTTGTGGGTGTGTGTGTGACTTTGTGGTTTTGTCTAATGATCTGAGAATAGGTAGGAAAGTCGGTTTGTTAGGATTGGAGTGGACTGTTTCTAGTAAGTCTTTTGACAATGTGAGTGTTTCTATGTCTGTTTATCCCACTGTGTCCGTGGTTGTAGACATTAAAAAAGAGAATGCATCAATGGATGTGTCCTGAATAGTAGAAAGCTTCACAACATTCATCCTCCCAATTTATGAATGGATTTTGGCTTGCCTAATGGATGGGCAAAAACCACTGTCTTCCTAAATTCCTGTTTTCTTCTTGAATTCTGGCCACTCTCCAGAATAGGCTCATGGTTTTGTTTCCAAGACATGTACCACCTCCAAGCTCTGTGACATGGCTATGTACTGGATAGCTGAAGGGAATGGAATCATCTCGGAAAACTCAGATATCATTCCAGAAACCCTGCCTTGGACCATTTGCTTACCTATTGTTCTGTTGCCCTGAATGTCAGAAAGGTCTTTGCCTCAGGCAACCCCTTTGTGAAGCCTGAAGAAAACGGTTTTCAATGGAAATTAATGGGCATCAGCTGTAGATCTTTGCTTAATTGCTTTGGAAAGGGATGTGTCTGCATCAGACTCTTGGCCATGTGTGAGGTTGTTGAATAGATTCTCAGCACCTGATGGATCTAACGAACAATTACATGTGTGCTTCCAAAACCAAAATGGCCAAAAAAGCAGTCATTGTGGACGAAGTCTCTCGCTTTCCTCTGTAAGATTCCTGATCTCCATCAAGTGAAAATAGGGATCCTTTTTGTCAAATGAGTTCTTAAATCCCTGCAGAGGATAGCCCATAGGTGCTTGGGTTTTCTCATGATTCCAATTCACATAAAGAATCTATACCCGAGAGTCAGGAGGCCTCAAATTGGAGAATCAGAGCAGTATTTACGGCAGGCATATTTGATCACTCCTGGTTCTCAGGAAGGGTGTCCAGGCAACCCTGACTTTAGGCAAATGACGGGCAAGGGAGGTTATTTTGTACACTGTCTTGGGCTGAGTCCCTCATGGAAACCTCCAGCCACAGGTTATGATGAGTGTCTATATGGAAGAAGATGAGGGCCTTGTGGGTGTGTTTTGGTTTTAATTGTGGTCATTTGTTTGGCGGTTGGAAGTGATGACTGGGTCTATCTGGGCTTGAACTCTGGTGTGATTCCCCTTAGAGTCTGAGTTCTGGAACTGATCTCAGAGAAATATTGCCATAAACTGCATTCAGATTTTAGGAGGCCACGCATGGGATTCTCCCTTGGAAACTGAGATCAAATACCAGGGTGGCTTTCCACAGAGCCTTGGAATATCAGCTAGGATATCACATGATTTTATTCTGAAAGATTTGGCAGCCATAATTGACAGTCAGAACACCCATGGACGTCACATTAAAGACCTCAATGGGCCTGGCTTCATGTGACCTTTTGACCACTCTATGGGAAGACTTGCCTGTGAGATTTCTCCAGAGAATTTAATGAAAATAGCTTCCTCACATTTAATAGTTCCTGAATAAACTGAAACACACAGTGCCTCCAACTTCATCCAAGAAAAATGGCTAGATAAATACAATGAAATCTTTGAAATTCCCTTAACCAGGTGGCACTGGAGAACCTTTAGATGTCTTCTTGCTGATCATGAGTGTACCAGAGAATGCCATGATTGACCGGGTTTCATGAAAATGGTGTAGAACAAAGATGCCACTAAGTTGGAGCCTGCTGAGTAGTGGGCCTATTGCAGTGGTGGGTAGGTGTGTGATAATACATATGTGGTGTGGCCATGAGGATTTGCCATTGCTTTCCAAATGGTTTGTGACTGACATGGTGCAGCCAGCAGACCCTTCTATGTAAAGGCATCATGTTATATGGAGAGGTTTCTGGGCTAAGTTCAGAGTCAGATTTCTAAGGACAAGGGGGCAAGCTCTGTGAGATAAAAGCCTGGTTGGTGCATTCTCCTTCAGACCCTGACCCACCACAAGTGACAGAACTCCCTCCAACACTGGGTTCCAGTTGAACTCGTTGTATTTCATAAAGCATATACCAAACTCCCAGTACAGCAGCAAGAAACACCACAAAAAGTGGAGGATGACCAAATGGCTTCACAGTCCACACGGGGAGACACTTAGCATCCAGTGGCCACAGTTTACCTACAAACAGAAAATTCAGCACTGCTGCCTCATGTTCATTAGAATACAAGAAACCATGTCCTCCAGGTCACATAGATGCAGACTCAGCTTTGATGGTATCACTAGAAAGGAAGCTAAAGCTCCTTACAACAACATATATTTCAAGTGCCCAAACTCAGAGGAAGTTTCTCAAGAAGTGTTTTGGCCAGCAGAGCTCCATGTTTTTGGAGTGATTACCTGTTAGACCAGGACACAAGAAAAGACCACTGACTCTAATTAAAATCAAATTAAATTAAGCTTATTATTTCCACCGGCTGTGCTGCCTCTCCCTCACAAAATGGCGGGAATAAGACAGCAACCCCAGCTTTCCTACAGGCAGCTTAATAGCCCAGAAAATTACACAAAAGGGGGTTTACAGATAACAGAACTCTGACAAACATCACACTAATGGCAGTCTACATTTTTTTTGCTGTCCCTACATCAGAGTTCATGAAGACCATTAGAGCCTCAGAGAGGGTTGTTGTCTCGCGAGAGAAGGCAAATATTTATGATGTGTCACTAAAGTTTCAGAGAGGGCTGCTATCTGGTCAGAGAGCCGGGCATGGGTGAGTTCCAGGCGTGGGCAGGCATTCCAAGCAGGTTTAGAATTTGAAGTGATTTATGCTAAAGCCAAAATTATCTTTTCATGGCTTTTTGGCAAGATGGCTCCCAATTTTAATTAAAGATCAGGTTGGGTCTATCATTCCCCCCTTTTCTTTGTGTCCCTTTCAAATCTTTGATAGATTACGGGAAGAGCACTGAGGAAATTTTAATCCCTCAGGTAAGAGTCTCCAAATTTTTAGAACTCACCCAAAACCGATCTTCCTGATTTTACCTGACTTAATTAATTACTTATATTGATAGTCTATTTATCTTTCTCTCCATTGTTTTAAGAAGAGTGGTGTCACTCATTTTTTCTTCTTCTGACCTGAGACAGGGTGACATGAGTGGGCATGGCATGAGGGACATGAGTTGCCTTTTAGAAGTCAGTTGAGGGACATGAGTTGCCTTTTAGAAGTCAGTTCGGTTTGAAGTCTGATTGGGGAAGAACAGGTTGTAAAGTCATCTGGGGATGGGTTCTTCTATGAGAGAAACAAAAAACATGAGTACTGAAAAAATGTTGCAGCAGCTGGAACATGTCACTGTATAGAAGTTCCATCACCAGTCTTTAATATCCCCAGTTATCCGGACTGTCAACTTAACTTATACTGTTACACTTGTCCCTCCCCATAAGATACAGTTTAATAATTTAATGTCATCTGATCTTGTAAAATCTTTTTACTAGTATGACCTCTGTGTCTCTTAGAGAAACCTTTAATTCTGTTACTCAGGGATGGATAATTGTACTAGCAAACACCAAGCCTACCTGTGTAGGTTAGGAATATCTGTAGGCCTTAAACTGAAAACTTATCCCTGTGGCAGGTCTTCTTGATAGTCTCTTTTTATAAGTATCAGGCATTCCTTTCTGAGAATTCTTCTTTGTAGCCACCAGTCTTACTTATTTTGGGAGGCAAACATAAAGTGCATACCTTTAAATTATATTATTATTATTATAATTTAAAATGCCCAGGAATGGATGTATTTTGTTCTTAACTGTCTTTGCTAAGTGTTTAAGATGAAGCAGTCAAACTGACTTTTGTTTCCATCTATTGTTAACAGTCAGCTGAGCTTTTATGGGAGTCAATTCTGGGGAAACTTGAGAGCAGATTCTCAGTTCTGCTAGTGCCATTTGCGCTAGGTGGGTCCAGATCTTGCTTGACCATTTGGCTTCCCTCGGAAGCATCAGGGATGTCTCCTTTCTTTGATGACTCTCCTCTTCGTAACAAATACCCTGATTGGCTTTCTGTTCTCCAGTGGTCTCATTAATCTCCCTGATCAGGAGGAGGTTATGTGGCTCAGAGTTTCAAAGCTCTTTAGAGAAGTTCCCTGTTCCCTGGATTCAGACTGACTCAGAGGGCAAAAGCCAAATACTGGTTTTCTTGGCGCTTTTCATTTAACTTTAATTTTAAATCCTAATCTTAAACATCCAGCAAATAAATTTTAACAGCCTTATGTTAAGAGTACTGGGCTTTAATGTCTATAACTATATCATTATCTTTTTATTAATTGGGATCTGTATTTTTCTGTCTGTATTGTAAGTAATGACTTATTATCTTGAATAAACCCATGTTGTGTTCTTAAAGCAACACGTTTGTAAAACAGTAACAGAGAATCTTTAGATCACTTATAAAATAATTTCAAAATAAAATTAACAAAAATAAAAATACTTAGCTTGTGTAATAGCTACCCTGAATTTTTTGGCTGAGTTATACATTATATCCCCTGTTTGAGATCCTAGGAATATTGACCTTAAAAAAACCAACTTTTTAACATAACTTTAAAGAAATATTATCTGACCTACTGGTTTTGTAGTCATTCTCACATGTAGTAAGATGGGACACAGAGCTTTATCTCAGGTAAGGCAGGGCTCTTTATAAATCTTAAGTATTTTAGTTCTAAAGATAATCTTTATTTATAAATATCATTTGACAAAGTTTACATAAATTGTTTGAGGTCACATGAACATTAGCTAACACCATATGATATCACATTTAAAACATGAATTAAAGAAAGGCTGAAAGTTTTTAACCTTTACATCGATTAGGCTCTCATTAACTATAAAATACATTTAAATTTTTCCCCAATGTAAAAAGTAACATAAAAGTTTACATATCTTATTGATAACAGGTAAATAAATCCCCAATATATTTTTTTACCATAAAACTTCAGAGCACCAGCTTGATATAATGCTCTTTTAAAGTTTCTACCTTACAGACTTGAATATATATAAGATATGAAAACATTGATAGCATCACAATTACATTGATGTTTCTACATTAACCAAGTTTAGCTTTTAAAGCAATGGCAGTACAGTGCTCTAAAATAACAGTTCTTATTTAATCAGTTGTTTAATTTTTATGGTTGCTTGCTCTAGAGAAAATAAAACTTAATAAACACAACGTTATGGGTAAACTTATGTTTTAAGAAATTTCTGTCTCATTAACACATGACTGATTTTTATATTCTTATACAGACTTTAATAAAAACTTATTCAGACCTTAGTAAATCAATCAGATATCTAACAAAAGTACTCATGAATGAGTAATCCCAATCAAATTTACTTTATTTATTTATCAAAATATTAGAGGAATGTATTGACAGTGTAAACCATTTTTATGTTGAAGGAAAGGTCCTAGTACCAAGGCATATTAGACATTTTGTAGATATTAATATTTTATTAGATTTTTGAACACCTAGAAAAATTTGTAAGCTTAAATTTAAAGACATTGATTTTTATCTGTTTATCCAATTTAAATTGAAACATTTAAATCACGTGAATTAAAGATCTTTGGATCTCCTATTTAAATTTGTTTCAATGAGCGCTTTTTTATGAGCGCTCCTTGTATATGTTAGTTTGTGTATCATATATATGATATACGGACATATGTATATATAGACATACAACACATAACAAAAGTGTGCACACATAATAATAGTAAAGGCCTTGTAGCTTTTCTCAGGTGAAATCTCCATTGCAATGTTTCAAAATTTCTACAGTTGGTCAAAGATAGAACTGATCTGAAAAACATTAACCTAGGTCTGTAGGATCAAAATCATGAGCTCAAAAAAAAAAGTATCTAAGGAAAAAAAAAGAGTCCTAGAAAAAGTGACTGGCTAGTAATTAGTAAATACCATACAATTTACCTTTTTTTTTCCCCCTTAGGCCTCAAATCAGTCTCCTACTAAGATTGCAGGCTTCTTTCATTTACATTTCAACATAAGTCATGGCTGAGGTCTGGAAGGAGCAGGAAAAACTGCTATTCTGAGCAGACACCTCAGGCCTAAGGCATTTTAACCATAATTTTGAGGTTCGGATGTTGAAAATTATGATATAAATTTAAGATACAATTCACAAAATTTTATATCTTTACATCTTGTTTTGTCAACAGATACCATTCTATGATTTACTATCCTTGTCCAAATTAATGCACTGGTACACACAGTGATATTTTCCCAGGCTATCCAATTCAAAATTGGTGAAAAAAAGACTGTATGATTGGGAAGTTACTTGCCAACTTGGAAGTAGAGTTCTTCAGTTTTCCATCCTAAGTATTTAAGTTCTCTGGCATGAATTATCTGAAATCATGAACTAAACAATTACCTAAACCCGACTTTTAACTGCAAGATTGTGCAATGCTTCAAAAACCCATTCAGATACCAGATTGTTAAAATAAAACATCATCATTTAGACACACATTCAGCTAAGATCATTCTCGAGAAACAATTTATAATATCAACACATTATTGCACATGTCTTAAAGGGCCAGATACAAAGACACAAGACAGACAGAAAGGAGGTCCAGACTATGGCTGTCAGAGAGAACCCATTAAACCAGAGCAGATAAGAGAAAAATCTCCTACACCAGTGTGCACCATAGATATCCACAGGGGGGGGGACCACATGTTTTAACAGAGGGGCAACTTGAAATGTAAAATAAAGTGTCTCCATGGTGACTTCACTGCATTTAGTGTCCCCTTTTTCTTTTTCTCTTTTTTAACAAGACAGAGGTGGCATAATTCTTACAGTGCGGAAAGGAAGGAGGTAATTCCCTGAATCAACAGGGCTTTGGCAGCTGCTGGGAGTCCCTCAGTCCTTCCTTTTACTTACAGGATTAGCTCCTCTTGTTCAGTTCCACACCAAGCATGCTTCATCTCCTAATATTCCAGTAGACAGCTCTCACAATGTTCCGGGGAGGAGGGGGTGTACCAAATTTGTAAATTAAAGTTCGATTCCTGAACTTGAAGCCAATTAATACCAATTTAATAATGAGGACTGAGTTTTGAGAAAAAGAAAAAGGGAGGTTTATTGCTTTGCGAACAAAGGAGAAACACAGGGGACTCTGCCAAATGTTGTGACTCTCTTGATCTGGAGCGACAAGGGGTTTTAAAGGAGTTTCACTTGTTAACCTGGGAGATGCTCAGTTCTTAGGTCCCCAGCAAGCATTGCCCTCTGCAATGGGTGTGCTCCAGGCAGCCAGCTAGGAGCTTCTGTCATCCTGCTTAACAAAGGGGGGTAAAGTTCATCGCAGTTCCCTAAAACACAGTCCAAAGGGGTGTCAGGCTTACTCTCTTTATTACCCATTTTTACGTCCAAAATACTTAAGTTTTTACCACTGAAATCACACAACAAAACAAACAAAATCAAACAAACAATCAAAAAAATAGAAGACAAAACAAAACACAAAAAACTGAAAACCAGCACCTAAACAGAAAAACAGTGGAACAGTGCAACATCTTGCTATAGCTCCAGGGTAGGAGCGCGTGCGTGCCTGTTGGCCCCTCTCTACAGTTCCAGAGGAATTCCCTACAGAACAGAACAGAGGACAGAAAGATTCTCGTTACTCTCCTGGAAAGGAGTATATGTGAGCCTCCCCAGGCCACATCTCTGTCATCAGAAAAGATCTCGCTTAACCAGATATCAGATGTTATAAAGGCACCACTTACCTATGGAGGACTCCTCCACCAGGTGCTTGCTAATAGTTTTAGTGCAGAGGTTCACTGCAGTGCTCCCCGGACTAAAGGCTCTCTTCCTAATATAGAGAAGATGGACCAAATCAGGCCTGTGTGGAGAGCTGTTTCTTGGTGCCTATGGTTGATATACCATTCTAATTTGTGAAAGTGCCACAGAAAGTAGGGTAAGCCTCCTTCTCATGGTACGCTTGAAAGCAACTGTTTGGACAAAGTGGTTGCCAAGGCAGTGACCTCATTCAGTTCCTGAAGGATGCAACCTCACCTCACTTCCTTGGTAATGGAACTCTCTGAACTTGGGATGCAGGAAGCCAGGCACACAGAGTCAGTCCCAGTCCCAGTCCTAGTGGTCTCACTTGATTCAATTTAGCAAGGACAGAGTCAGTCTTTCTTGGTACCTACTGATGTGAGGATGGCCAAATGCCAGGAGTACTCTGAAGAGGGGCCTTTCCTAAAAAAGCAGGTACTGGCTCACAGCTGGCTCCTGACCACTTCACAGAGTTGGACATGGAGTCCAGATCTGAGACAGGATAGGCCATATCGGGGGAACATAGTATGGCCCAGCAGTCAGAGGACACTCCGGATAGTGAGAGACCTATTTGGGGGAAGGAGGTGCCTTTGTGGGTGTGGATGTGTGTTTGTGGTTTTGTCCCATGTTCTGAGAATAGGTAGGAAAGTCGGTTTGTTTGGTTTGGAGTGAACTGTTTCTTGTAAGTTGTTTAACAAGGCGAGTGTTTCTATGTCTGTGTATCTCACTGTGTCCATGGTTGTAGACATTAGAAAAAGAGAATGCATCAATGGATGTTTCCTGTCTAGTAGAAAGTTTCCCAGCATTCATCCTGCCCAATTTATGAATGCACTAGGGCTTGCCATATCGATGGGCAACACCTGCTATCTTCCTAAGTTCCTGTTTTCTTCCTGAAATCTAGCCACTCTCCAAAATAGGCTCATGCTTTTGAGTCCACGATATGTACCACCTCCAAGCACTGTGACATGGACATGTACTGGATAGCTGAAGGGATTGGCAAGCATCTCAGAAAACTCAGATATCGATGTGACCAGGAAAGTCTCAGTGGAGAACCCCTGCAATGGGCCTTTTGATTGCCTATTTTTCTGTTGCCCTGAATGTCAGTAAGTTCTTTGCCTGAGGCCACGCCTTTGTGAATCCTGAAGAAAACAGTTTTCAAACGGAAATGAATGGGCACCACCTGTGGCTCTTTGCTTAATTGCTTTGTAAAGGGATGAGTCTGAATCAGCCTCTTGGTCCTGTGTGAGCCTGTGGCTTAGATTCTCAGCACCTGATGGATCTAAAGAACTATCCCATGTGTGGATCCAAAATCAAAATGGCCAAAAATCAGTCACTGTGGATGAAGTGCCTCACATTCTTCTGTAAGGGTCCTTACCTACATCAAGTGAGAATAGGGATCCTTTGAGTCAAATGAGTTCTTCAAATCCCTGCAGATGCTAGCCCATAGGTTCTTGGGTTTTCTTATGAATCCAATTCAAATAAAGAATCTAAACCCCACAGTCAGTAGGCCTCAAATTGGAGAACAGAGCTGTATTAATGGCAGACATATTTGATAACTCCTGGTTCACAGGGAGGGTGTCCAGGCCACCCTGAATATTGGCAAATGAGGGGAAAGGGAGCTTATTTGGGACACTGTCTTGTGCTGCACCTCTCATGGAATCCTCTTGCCAGAAGTTATGGTGAGTGTCTATATGGAAGAAGATGAGTGCCATGTGGGAGTGTTTTGGTTTTAATTGTGGTCATTTCTGTGGCGGTTGGAAGAGATAATTGGGTCCACCTTGGCTTGAACTTCGGTGTGATTCCCTTTAGAGTCTGTGTTTTGGAATTGACCTCCGAGAAGGTATAAGGTCCTATGCCATTGTATATCCATATTTCTGGGACATCACTACAGAATGTAATTCAACGCTAAGTATACCAATCAAGGGCCCAATGAACTTCTGGGCTTCAAATCTTACCTAGATTTCTGTTTTCATACTTATATTGAAAGGTTAATAAAATAGGTACTTGTCACTTCTTGATTTTCTGTATGCTTAACAAAACACTGTTGAAATCTTGAGAACTGTTTGCTATTCTTGTTCCCAGAATGTGCTGTCCCCAACTGCCAAACTGCAGAATGTACTCGGTCAACCAGTTGCACGCAAACCGCCCACTCGCACTTACCCATCAATAAACTTTCCTTCCTGCCCTCTCCAAGGAAAATATATAAGCACTTCTTAAGCTGTTCTCAGGGCTCTCTGCTCTATTCAAGTGAGCTCTGAGCCCTTGCATGCCGGACTCCCAATAAAGCCTTTGCTGTTGCATGAGACAGTCTCTTGGTGGTCTCTTCCACCCACCCTCGCCCGATCTTTACATCTGGTGGCCCCAGTGAGATCCGGCAGCCGCAGATGAAAGACCCCCAACGGGCTCCTCTGGGGATAAATAAGGCCCCTCTTTCTGGTTTCAGGATTCAGGTTAGGGTTTCACAAAATGGCTATTGGTAAAGAGCTTGAGCTCTCTCCCATGGTGGCTGACACACATGTAACAGAGCCACAGGCCATGTCCCTGGGGGATGAACTCATGAAATCGAGGAACAATAGTCTCCTTTATTCAGTGATATTTTGTTTCGGATTCGGTATTGCCAGCCCATCATGTTTTGCCGGCTACTCAGTCATGGTCTCAGTATTGGACGCCCATTGCCTGTCTTTATTGTCTTGTCTTGTCTGTGTCTTGTGTCATTGCTTTTATTGTCTGTGTATATTTCATTATGTGACAGAGCACTTCAATGCCTCTGTTCATGACCCTTGATCACTAGACCAAAGTCTGCTTAAGGGCTCAGAATCTTTCTTTTTCAGTAAAACGCCGGATCTTGCAGATTCTGTGTCTCAGAATGACCCAACTTTGTAGTCAGATGGCCCCTAGAAGGATCTTTCTACTTCGCACTAATTTGAAAAGTTCAAGATATTGTCTTTTAGCCGGGGCCACGTAGACGTCCAGATCAACAGCCATATATCTTAACTTGTCAGGACCTCTGCAAATCTCCTCCTCCAAGGGTGAAGTCTTTCCTTGTCCCTGCACGGACTCCTACTCCTTCCCCCATGATTCTATCTCTTTAACTCTCTGCTCCTCCTCCTGCACCCTCTGTTCTCCCTGAGTCTCAAGACTCTACTGGACTCTCCTCCCCCTCTTTATCCTCTGCCTTCATCCCCCAACTGCCAACACCCTCTAAGTGATTCCCCTGCTGCTGACTCAGCATCTCCACCATTCAAAGAAGCTAGGATGGCCCAGCGCCATCCAGATGACAGTCCCGTGGCACACAGAGCCCCTCCATCCCTGGAGGAAGTTGGCCCGGCTAAAAGAACTCAGAGAACTCGCCAACATTTTTACACCTGCCTACTTGGGATAACTGCCAACAACTCCTAGGGACTTTCTTTATGACAGAGGAATAAGAGAAAAACCTCCAAGAAGCTAGAAAAAAAAAATATATATATATCCTCGGACCTGATTGGCGACCAACACAACTTCCCAACATAATCAAAGCCAGCTTACCCTTAAACCAACCCAACTGGAACCCCAACACCTTTGAAGATAAAGAGCATCTGTCCAATTATTGCCTGGCTCTAATAGCAGGTCTCCAAGGGGCTGCTATGTGACCAACTAATTTGGCCATGGTAAGAGAAATTATTCAAAGGCCTGATGAATCTCCCTCTTTGTTTCTAGAAAGAATTATGGAGGCATATAAAAGATATACTCCTTTCGATCCTCAGGCAGCGGATCAAAATTCATCTGTAACAATGGCCTTAATTGGGCAAGCTGCCATGGATATTAAAAAAAAATTAAAAGAGAGATTTAGTCAGAGAAGCTGAGAAAGTATACTATAAGAGAGAAACAGGGAGAAAGAAAGGGAGCAAAGGAAGGATGAGAGAAGCAAAAGACAGACTAAGGGATTGACCAAGATCCTTGTCACAACAAGAAAGAGGCCAGAAATTAAGACGTAAGGTGACAGTAAGGATTACCTGGGGCCATGCCAGAGGCCACCCCTGGCCTCAGATCAATGTGCCTACTGTAAAAAAAAAAGGACACTGGGCCAAAAATGCCCTATAAAGAGACAGCCACGCCAGCCAGCCATTGTGACTCTGGTGCATGACTAAGAAAGTTGGGGCTCAGATCACTTCCCCTAGCTCAGGGTAACTTTTGAAGTGTAGCGGACCCCAGTAAACTTTGAAATGAATACAGGAGCAGTATATGAAGCCCTTAAGGCCCCATTGGGCCCTCTATCAAATAAAAGGTCTGTAGTTCAAAGGGCTAATGGCAGTAAATATCAGGCTTAGACTACTAAGAGGACCATGGACCTAGGAAAAGAAAAAATCCATCACTCCTTCCTAGTAATCCAGGAATGCCTGGACCCATTGATGGGCAGAGATCTGCTCACCAAGCTCTTGGCCTAATAAACTTTTAAACCTGAAGGCTACCAAATGAATTTCTAATCCTTTAGTATAAACTCCTATAGTCATGGCTTTAACTAAATTAGTAGAAGATGAACATCCACTCTTCACACCCCAAGACTGATCAAACAGGCAAGCTACGCCAGAAATGGATAACAGATTACGCAGATGCCTGGGCAAAAACTGCTGGTTTAGGCCTGGCCGTGAACAAACTCCAATAACAGTAGAGTTAAAAACCTCAGCCTCCCCAATTAATGTCAAATAATATCCTCTAAGCAAAAAAAAGCTAAAGATGAGATAAGGCCCCATATTCAGAAATATCTGACCTTAGGCGTCCTAAGGCCCTGTCAATTGGCCATGAACACTCCCCCTGCTACTAGAAAAAAAAGCCAGGAACCGGACAATCGCCCTGTTAAATACCTAAGAGAGATCAACAACAGAGTGCAGGACATTCACCCCACGGTACCTAATCCGTACAATCTGCTTAGCAATCTGAACCCTGAGCGGAAATGGTATACTGTTCTGGACTTAAAAGATCCTTTCTTTTGCTTGCCTCTGCATAAAGATAGTCATTTGCTGTTTGCTTTCGGGTGGGTAGACCCAGAAACCTGAACGTCTGGTCAACTAACTTGGACTAGACTCCCACTGGGGTTCAAAAACTCCCCCACTCTCTTTGATGAAGCCCTCCACAGAGATCTCAGCAATTTCAGAACTACACACCCCAAAGTCACCCAGCTTCAATACGTGAATGACCTGCTACTGGCAGCCAACACCAAGGAAACTGTGAGTCTGGGACCCAAGCACTATTATATGAGCTTGCTCAACTCGGGTATAGAGTTTCGGCCAAAAAGGCCCAAATTTGCTGGCATGAAGTAATCTTCCTGGGCTGTTTCCTTAGGGGCAGTAAAAGATGGCTCACTGGCCCAGAAAACAAACCATTGCCTAGATACCACCCCCATCTAACAGGAGACAACTCAGAGAGTTTCTTGGGACTGCTGGCTTTTGCAGGTTATGGATACCTGGGTTTGCGTTTTTAGCTGCTCCTTTATACCCGGTGTTAGAGGGAGATGCCCAATTCCAATGGACCCCTTATCACCAGGAAGTTTTTTATAATATCTATGGACACTGACACTGAACACCTCAACTTCACTGAGCTCAGGCTGCAATTACAGAAAGCCCTACACTACGTTAAAAATGTACACCAACTCACTCACCTTGGTTCAATGAAACTGCAGGCATTCCTGTAGGATTAAGAACAGAGTTTTCCCACTAACCGACTCACAGCGAAAGAAAAATAACTGAACAGGTAACAAAAGCCTGTCGAGTCCGTCAATTGGTTAATGCTTACCCTTCAGTTTCCTAGAGGAAAGCACCTATGAGGAACCAGAAAACGACAATTTTGGGAAGTGGACAATAGTGAAATTAAGCCAGCAAGGTATGGACTTAAATACCTCCTAGTCTTTGTAGATACATTTTCAGGATGGACTGAAGCCTTCCACACATACACACACACACACACACAAAAAAAAAAAAAAAAAAAAAACTGCACAAATGATTTTCAAGAAGATTCTGAAAGATATTTTTCCAAGATACGGTCTGCCTAAGTAATAGGGTCTGATAATGGACTGGTGTTCATGGCCCAGGTAAGTCAGGTGTTAACTGGGACCCTGTGGATTAATTTTAAGTTACATTATGCTTATATACCCCAGAGCTCAGGACAGGTAGAAAAAATAAATAGAACCATTAAAGAGACCTTAACAAAATTAAGCTTAGAGCCTGGTATAAAAGATTGGATTATGCTCCTGCCTTATGCACTGTTTCATGCGAGAAATATTCCCTCTCTTTCTTTGTGTAACCTCACCCCCTATGAAATTCTCTATGATTCCCATCATCCAGTAAGGGACCTAACCCCAACTCTAAGGCCTAACGATCACTTCCACACCCCCTTGCTTAACAGACTTAAAGTCATTGAAAGAACTCAGCGATACCTGTGGAAACAGCTGGCCACTGCCTACCAACCAGGGGAGGAGGGGACTCTAAATCAATATCAAGTAAGAGACTTCGTCTACATAAGACAACATCAGGTGTCATCCCTGGAACCCCACTGGAAAGGAACATACCAGGTGCTACTTATAAAACCTAAAGCGGTAAAAGTAGACGGAATCACTTTTTGGATCCATGCCTCTCATCTCAAGCCTTCGCTGTGTCCAGACTCTGGTTGGAAACTGGAAAAAACTGGTAACCATTTCAAATTGCGTATTCGCTATGTGGATAAGACTATAGACTCTCCCCTTGGCCACCAGTAGTTCTAACCCTCATCACCCCGTTAAGCAGCAATGGCTGATCACAAATCCTACTAGAAAAGAAGTATGGTCTATCTCGCATACAGGCCCCATAGAGACCTGGTGGCCATCTCTCCACCCAGACATTTGTCAGGTCTGTATAGGTCTTTCCTATTGAGATATCCCTGATGAAGAGGATCCCATTAAAATTCCATTAAATCTCTTCTGTACCATAGATAATGGAAACAAACATTATGGATGCAGGGACACGCGAGACAGATTCAGGTTGGCTAGCCTAGATTACTATGTTTGCCTGGCGGACTATCAAAGCCACAAACAGCCACGGCTGTGTGGGGGAGAAGCCGACTTCTTGTGTAAGTCAAGGGAATGTGAGCATACAGGGGCTGCCTGGTGGAACCCAAACTCCTCATCAAATTCAGTACACAGCATTGGCCATATTACCAGTTAGACAACCAAATACTATGGCCCCCAGAGGGTTCTCTAGATCCTCAAATTCTGAGTGACATTTTTAACTTCAGCAAGTTCTCAAAAGGGGGAAATTTCCCTATGTGGAATCCTTTTTCCTCTTTTGCTCACATCCTGTACTATGCTTCTCCAATAGTTCCTCACCCTCAGCCTTCTGCTCTAGACTCTCTGCTATCACTCCCATCTTAGCAACCTGATTTCTCCTCTCCAATTACTAAATCAAAAACCCAAACCTCCGCTGGTTCTCAGAACATTGCCCCGTTGCTGAGGTAGCAGGTACTGAGGTACCCCTTCACCCACTCACTCCTCTCTTTTCCTGTCAGGCCTGCACTAGGTCCCACCAAGTCCTCTAGCAAGCTAACCCAAAGCTCAAACCAGCTGAGAAGAGCCCTCAGACCCCTATCCACGATGTAATGAAAATGGCATTTAAAGTTGCTTTGTCATCACTGAAAAGAGGTTTCTAAGAATTTAAAGTCCCTCAAAGGCTTTTTGGAATATTTACTCCCATCTTCCCCTCTGCTCTACCTGTTCTAATGCTCAAGTTTTGTTCTAAGGAAAATCCCAAACCCCTTTA